>NC_057797.1:485952288-486091445 GCF_018294505.1 Triticum aestivum
AGCCGTCGCCGCCGCCCCGCGTAGCACCGCCCCTCGCCGGAGCCGCCGCCGTGCCGGACCTCGCCGGAGGTTAGCGCCGTTCAGTTTTTTTAGAAAACCGGATCGGTTTTCATTAGAAAACCCTAGTCGTTTTTTTCGGTTTGCTGGTTTTTTCCGGTTTTTCTTTTTAGCGGACATTCATCCGGACATTCGTTTTAACGAACGGTTTTCGCTCGTTAGTTACAGTTAACGAACACTCGTTCGTTAGGCTGTTCGTTAGTTTTCTTTTATCGGATTAATCTGCGATTATTTCTGATAGTGATTTCTGATCCGATTTTCGTTCTAGTTTATCTTTTCGCTCGTTAGTCAGAATCAGACGATTCAAGCACCTAGATCTTCGCCTCGAGACCCTCTTTTCGTTAAATCAACTCGCACAAGTTTTTGCTACTGTAAAATTTGACCTACGTACAGATTAGTAAACGGATCTTGTTACTTTCGCCGTTTGAGTTTCGTTGCTCCGTTTGATTTGATTCTTTTTGCAAACCAGAGTTCTTAAGTTGAACTTTCTGGTTAGATCTTCTTATTTGATATTTACCTGTGTTTCTTTGCTTGATTGCTTATGTATGCTATTGTTTGTTTGCGATAGAATTCCCGAAGTGCGAAGCATGTTATTTGGAGTCTCTAGGTTACGCGGATCGTCAGCAAGGCAAATAACACTTTGATCATACCACTTTATCACCCAGTTTTTATGCATTAGTTCCAATCCTCAAACATTGCATGGTTAGGATGTCATTAACATGTGGGTTGGGAAGTAGTTGATGAGGTAGAACCTATTACCCTGTTACATTCAAACCCTTGGGAGTTACTTCTACGCGTTGCTTATATTGCTATGCTATGCTCGTAGACATGGTTTGGGTGAGTGAAATCCATGACAGATATGAGATTGTTAATTAATGGTTTAACTTAAGGTAGCAACTTAAATACATATCTGGGTGGATTGAGGCACCTAGAGTACCCAGTGTTGCCTGTATGTTTTGGAAATCCCGGAGTACCCGTGTGATCTTCCTATGGACCGCCACCCAAGCTCAAAGGGAACTGAGATATTTCATGCTGCAAAGTTACGTGTGCAGCCACAAGCTATTATGGGCTCTAGCATAGTTGAGTAAGTTACGTGAAGCTCTTGAAGAGGTGGATCAACAGGTAGTGGGTTTGTAGGTTTGGTATGGTCTGCCCGGAGTAGAGAGTTAATGTTTCTGAAAGACTGTGTATCGGTCATCCGTTTCTCAAACACCCTATCGTGCGAGAAAACCAGCGGAGGAGATCGAGCCTTGTGGGGAAAAGTGCGCAAACCTCTGCAGAGTGTATAAACTAATCATGGTTAGCCATGTCCCCGGTTATAGACAATCTTGAGTATCTAGTAATTGGAGTATCTTAAGTATCTCATCACTCTAAACTAATATTGTTGGGTTGTTAATTACCTTAATTGGGATTGAGTTGGAGGAACCTTCTCAATGATGTTTCAACTACCATGATAGTTAAATTAAAATATATTCCTTTGTTGTAGGGAAAAATTGGCTTTTCGCAAAAATTATAACCATAGAGCTTTCCACCAGCCAAATATGCATGTAGTGATATCATTATTCTGTTCTTGCTCTACTATGTTGCTTTGACAACATATTCCATGTGCTGACCCGTTTTCGGGCTGCAACGTATTACGTTGCAGACTTTTCAGACGAGGAGTAAAGTTCGTTAGGTTGTTGCCATGCAGCTCAGCTATGCCATTGGAGTTGATGGACTCACTTCATCTTCCAAGCCTTCCGCTGTTATCGTATTAGATGGCCTTAAGCCATATTTATTGTAATATGTTCTCTTTTGAGACATTCGATGTAATAAGTGTGTGATTGCTACTCTGTTATAAATCCTCGCGTACTATGTGTGTCAGCATTACCGATCCAGGGATGACACTGAAGCATAGAGACTTGACCGTTTGAGGTCGGGTTGCTACAAGATGGTATCAGAGCACATGTTGTGTGTAGGACACGACCACTAAGCTAAAAGCCATAGATCACTATTCTCTTCTCATTTCTGACTCCTATGCATTTTGTACTCTTTAGGATGGCGGATGCAAGGAACAAGTTTGCCCAACCAGAGGAAGAATCACCTTTTGGACGACACCTGACGGAAGTCACTAGGTACCTGAACATAGGAATACCAAGCTTCACCGGGACCTTCAACGCGAGTTTACCAGAAGAGGAGCGATGGATGATTCAAGTTCAAGTTCCAGGAAGGACCTTCACGCCAGTCACTAAACCCATAGAGTTTTCCTTTGATGCACCAACCTGGAGTCTAGGCAAGAGTATGGCAGCTCACGTCACCATGGGATGAATTGGAGAAGTTTATCAAAAGGAGCTTAAAGACAATATCTACTAGATTTGTGGGCACCAAGACGAGCAATGGGAGATGATCAGCACCAGGAAGGATAGATCAATTGCAGCGCTCATCCAGGAACTAAACCAGCACATTCGACGCTAGGAGAATCAGATGTGCGCAGGCATGATAGATCTGAAGAAGGCAATGACTAGGATTGCGGAACTAGAGGAAGAACTCAAGGCTACAGGTGAAGATTATGAGGAGGAAATCGTCGTACTAGTGGAGAAGAATGATGACCTGATTAAGAAGACCGGAATATTCGTGGGAGACCCCACACCAGTAGAAGAAGACGAAGAACCCAAGGAGATTCGCCCGGAAGACTACATCATCATCGATGACATGGACTCTGACCTGAGCGATGATGACTTTGAAGACGAAGCTGGAGCAGATATCATGGAGTCTACAACCGAGGAATATTTTAGTAGACCACCACATCAGTAGTAGTATTCCACCATGTAAATAGAGTAGTCCGAGCACTTTTGCGATAGTTCTAGACCGATTGTATGCCTTTGCTTGATTGATTGAGTGAAATGATTGTGTTTGTCTCATGTGCATATGGGTAGTGCTTTCTCATTAGACCTCATTCTATTCTAATCTCTCCCCTCTAAACCCATCAGATGCCTCCGAGACGTGACCCCGAATTTGCTTTCCCACCGTAGCTCATTCAGTTGATTCAGCATCAGAATACCTTGATGCAGTTGTTAGTTCAGAATCAGGGCAACAACAACAACAACAACAACAACAACAACAACAACAACAACAACAATCCACCACCACCACCACCAGTTGACAACTTAGCCCTTTTTCTGAGGTTGCAAGGTGTTTTCTAGTAGCACCGAGCCTATAGTAGCAGATGATTGACTCCGCAGGATTGGAAGGGAGTTAACAACTGTAGGATGTACTGATGCTGAGAAGGTGCACTTTGCCGCACATCAGTTGGATGGACCAGCAGCATCATGGTGGGAGAATTACACTATCACCTACCCTATAGCCACGGTGACATGGGATCAATTTCAGCAAGCCTTCCGTACATCCCATGTATTAACTGGAGCCATGAATTTGAAGAAGCATGAGTTTCGCAACTTACGCGAGGGGAACCGTACTGTGGCTCAGTACGCGGATGAGTTTAGCAAGTTATCTCGCTATGCCCCTGATGATGTGGCCACAGATGCCGCAAAGCAGGAGAAGTTTATGGAAGGGCTGAATGATGAGATGAGTATGCAGTTGATGGTGGCAACATTCACCAACTAGCAAGAGTTGGTAGATAAGGCTATTATGATTGAAGGGAAGCAGCAGCAGATTGAGAGCCGTAAGAGGAAGTATGGACAAGGGAGGTGTAACTCAGGAGCTCAGCAGAAGCCTAGCCTAACCCCAAACTCGGGAGGACTTATTCATAACGATGGAGCCCACAACCATAATGGAGGAAGTAACCATAATCATACTCGCACAAGGAATGGGAATGGGAATGGAGCAAGCAACAATCAGAACCGCCCAAATCCAGCCACACCCACCAAGAGGGACCTAAGCCACATTACTTGTTTCAAGTGCGGGAAGACTGGACACTATGCCACGGAGTGCCCTGAAGGGAAGAATGGAAATGGAAACGAGAGCGCTGGGAAGAAGCCCAATCCATTCAAAAACGGACAAGTGAACCACGTTAACGTGGAGGAGGTTGAAGAGCAGCCAGACGTGGTTATAGGTAAGTTTTTGGTTAAGTCATTTACCGCTCTTGTTCTTTTTGACACTGGTGCATCGCGTTCATACATATAAAGGGAATTTGTGGATAAGTTTAAACTACCGTCCCAAACCCTTAGGACCCCTCTGTTAGTAAGTTCACCTGGAGTAGAGTATATGGCTAGTCGATGGTGCAACCGGATACCCTTAACCATTGGTAGCCATGTTTTTCCGTCCGACCTAATTATCTTGGAGTCACAAGGATTGGATGTGATATTAGGAATGGACTGGATGCTAAAGTATGGAGGAAGCATTGACTGTGTTAGTAAGTCAATTTATCTCACCACCCTTGAGGGAAAAAGGATCAAGTATATATCTAGGCATGGGCCAAGAAGTAGCCAAGTAAATACCCTCACGGGAGTTGTTCAGGAGGAAGTGCTTGTAGTAAGGCATTATCCGGATGTTTTCCCAAAAGAGTTACCAGGCATGCCACTGGATAGAGATATTGAGTTTTTGATAGAACTATTTCCAGGCACAGGGCCAATATCCAAGAGACCCTACAGGATGCCCGCGAATGATCTGGAGGAGATTAAGAAACAGATCAAGGAGTTATTGGAGAAAGGTTACATTCGACGGAGTTCATCACCCTGGGGAGCCTCAGTGCTTTTGGTTGAGAAGAAGGATAAGTCCCTAAGGATGGTTGTTGATTATCGGGCCTTGAACGGGGTAACAATTAAGAACAAGTACCCATTGACGATGATCAATGATCTGTTTGACCAGCTGCAAGGAGCTAAGGTGTTTTCGAAGATCGATCTGCGATCAGGATATCATCAGTTGAAGATATGAGAGAAGGATATACCAAAGACAACCTTCACCACATGGTACGGGCTATACGAATATACGGTCATGCCATTCGGACTGACTAACGCCCCTGCCTATTTCATGAGCATGATGAATAAAGTATTCATGGAATATTTGGATAAGTTTGTTGTGGTGTTCATTGATGATATAATGGTATATTCGAAGAATGAAGAGGAACACAAGGAGCATTTGCGATTAGTTCTCGAGAAACTCAGGGAATATCAGTTATATGCCAAGTTCAGCAAATGCGAGTTTTGGTTGAAAGAAGTCGGATTCCTTGGACATGTTATATCAGGAGAAGGTATAGCAGTAGATCCCACCAAGGTGCAGTCAGTCACTGAATGGTTGGCACCTACTTCAGTTAGCGAGAACCGCAGTTTTCTTGGACTCGCCGGATACTATCAGAGATTCATTGAGAATTTTTCGAAGACTGCAAAGCCAATGACAGGATTATTGAAGAAGGATACCAAGTTTAAATGGACGGAAGATTGTGAGGCAAGTTTCCAGGAGCTCGAGAAACGTTTGACTACAACCCCAGTGCTGACACTACCAAATATACGTAAGGATTTTCAAGTGTATTGCGATGCCTCTCGCTTAGGACTTGGAAGTGTGCTTATGCAGGATGGAAGAGTTGTTTAGTATGCCTCACGACAACTAAAACCACATGAGTTGAATTATGCCATGCATGATTTGGACCTAGCAGCCATAGTGCATGCGTTGAAGACTTGGAGACATTACCATATTGGAAACCATTGTGATGTGTACACGGATCATAAGAGTTTGAAGTACATTTTCACCCAGAAGGAGCTGAACCTTAGGCAGAGAAGATGGTTGGATCTTATAAAGGATTATGACATGAAGCTTCATTATCATCCAGGAAAGGCCAATGTCGTAGCAGTTGCTTTGAGCCGGAAGAGTTATGCTAATACCCTAATAAGCATGGGATTGCCGAAGGTGTTAGCAGAGGATCTCCGGGAACTACGTTTGGAGATTGTTCCTAGAGGTTTTGTTGCAACAATGGAGGTGCAGTCTACATTGTTGGGAAAAAATCGAGAAGCTCAGAAGGATGACAAAGAGATTGCTGAGATAAAGGGGAAAATGAGTGAAGGAAAGGCCAAAGGTCTTCGTGAGTATGAGCACGACAGCCTGTGGTTTGAGGACCGTGATTATGTGCCCAATAACACAGAAAATAGGAAGTTAATAATTCAGGAGGCACATGACTCACCATACTCGATACACCCAGGAAACACCAAGATGTATTTGGATTTGAAGGAACGTTTCTGGTGGTCAGGGATGAAGAAGGATATTGCCGAGTATGTAGCCGTATGTGATGTATGTCAAAGAGTGAAGGCAGAGCATCAAAAGCCAGCAGGATTGTTACAGCCTATGCCGATACCGGAATGGAAGTGGGATAAACTTGGCATGGATTTTATCACTGGATTACCCAGGACCAAATCAGGATATGTTTCTATATGGGTAGTAGTTAACCGTTTGAGAAAAGTGGCACACTTTATCCTAGTGAAAACAACTTATACTAGTGCAAAGTTGGCCAAGATATATATGACCAGGATCGTATGTCTGCATGGAGTTCCAAGGACCATCATATCGGACAGAGAAACACAGTTTACTTCAAATTTTGGCATCAGCTGCACCAGACTTTGGGAACAAGATTGGAGTTCAGTACATCATTTCACCCGCAGACGGATGGACAGACCGAGAGGGTCAATCAAATTCTGGAGGACATGTTGAGAGCATGTGCGCTAGATTATGTATCTAGTTGGCATGACAATCTACCTTACGCAGAGTTCTCATACAACAATAGTTACCAAGCCAGTTTGAAGATGGAACCGTTCGAAGCCCTGTATGGACGAAGGTGCAAACACCGTTGATGTGGGACGAAGTCGGAGACCGACAGTTGTTTGGACCAGACTTGATCAAAGAGTCTGAGGAGAAGGTTAAACTGATCCGGGATAGACTGAAGATAGCTCAGTCCAGATAGAAGAGTTATGCAGATTCGAAACGCAAGGAGGCAACCTATGAAATTGGAGATCAAGCATATCTGCGAGTATCGCCTTTGCGAGGAGTGAAACGTTTTGGAATTAAGGGAAAGTTAGCCCCGAGATTTGTAGGACCATATCGTGTTTTGGAACGGATGGGAGAAGTTGCCTACAAGTTGGAGTTAGCTGAAGGGCTTTCAGGAGTTCGCGATGTGTTTCACGTTTCCCAGTTGAAGAAGTGCCTTGCTGAGATGTCCGACATACCGCTAAGAGATATCGTACCCTTGGAGGCGATTCAGCTGGACAATGACTTGACTTATGAGGAGAAGCCAGTCAAGATTTTGGAGTTTGTTAGTCGAGTCACCCGCGGCAAGGTCATCAAGTTTTGCAAAGTTCAGTGGAGCCACCATACCAAGGACGAAGCCACATGGGAACAAGAGGATGATCTCCGCAAGGACCACTCACACCTATTTTCTAGCCAACCCGAATCTCGAGGGCGAGATTCATCTTAAGGGGGGTAGGTTTGTAACATCCCAAATTTTCAATTTTGAATGTTATACATGGATCATTCTTGCATATCATGTTTTATTGCATTTCGTCTCGCGATCCTCGGAAATCCTAAGCAACTCAAGGACCCTCGGAGAGAGTTGGCGATTACCCAGATTTCATATTTGATTTTTATGAAATATTGAAACAAGGATTTTTTGTTTTAATTATTTTCTCTCCGAAAATATTTCATATTAATAAATGATATGAGATAATATGACTTCTCCAAAATAAATGAAATATTGGAGGAAAAATATTAAAATCAATTTTTGGTTTTTTGGATTTTGTTTGCAATTTTGGTTGCATTAGAAAAATTGCACGTTTTCAAAATTGCATTTTAGGGCCAAGAAAATGTTCATCTCGTTCTAAATATTTTATTTTATTTTCTAGGATTTATGTTTCGGCGGAATTATTAAAAAAAGCGCCAAGGCCTAGCTGGGCCGAAGCCCAGCGAGGGCCCACCGCCCCGTGCCGCTGCCGCCACCGACAGGGAGTCCGGCTTGGACTCCGTTGCCGCGCCGTGCCCCCTCCCCCAAGGCAGCTCCACCCCCCTTTAAAGCCCGCTGCCCCACCGCCCTTGGAGCCCCACCCCGCCACGAGCCGCCACCCCGCCGCCAAAGCCGACGCGCCGCCTCGCCACCTCTGCCCGCTACCGCGCTGCCCGAGCCATGAGCCGCCGCCGTCGCCGCCCCGCGTAGTGTCGCCCCTCGCCGGAGCCGCCGCCGTGCCGTACTTCGTCGGAGGTTAGCGCCGTTCGGTTTTTTTAGAAAACCGGATCAGTTTTCGTTAGAAAACCCTATTCGTTTTTTTTCGGTTTTCATTTTTAGCGGACGTTTGTCCGGACGTTCGTTTTAACGAACTGTTTTCGCTCATTAATTATAGTTAACGAATGCTCATTCGTTAGGCTGTTCGTCAGATTTCTTTTATCGGATTAATCCGCATTTATTTTTGATCGTGATTTCTGATCCGATTTTCGTTCTAGTTTATCTTTTCGCTCGTTAGTCAGAATTAGGCGATTCAAGCGCCAAGATCTTCGTCTCGAGACCCTCTTTTCGTTTAACCAACTTGCAAAAGTTTTTTCTACTGTAAAATTTGACCTAGGTCTAGATTACCTAGAGTACCTAAGGTGGCAACTTAAATACATATCTGGGTGGATTGAGGCACCTAGAGTACCTAGTGTTGCCTGTATTTTTTGGAAATCCCAGAGTACCCGTGTGATCTTCCTATGGACCGCCACCCAAGCTCAAAGGGAACTGAGATATTTCATGCTGCAAAGTTACGTGTGCAGCCACAAGCTATTATGGGCTCTAGCATAGTTGAGTAAGTTACGTGAAGCTCTTGAAGAGGTGGATCAACAGGTAGTGGGTTTGTAGGTTTGGTATGGTCTGCCCGGAGTAGAGAGTTAATGTTTTTGAAAGACTGTGTCTCGGTCATCCATTTAGTGCGAGAAAACCAGCAGATGATATCGAGTCTTGTGGGGAAAAGTGCGCAAACCTCTACAGGGTGTATAAACTAATCATGGTTAGTCGTGTCCCCGGTTATGGACAATCTTGAGTATCTAGTACTTGGAGTATCTTAAGTATCTCATCACTCTGAACTAATATTGTTGGGTTGTTAATTACCTTAATTGGGATTGAGTTGGAGGAACCTTCTCAATGATGTTTCAACTACCATGATAGTTAAATTAAAATCTATTCCTTTGTTGTAGGGAAAAATTGGCTTTTCACAAAAATTATAACCATAGAGCTTTCCACCAGCCAAATATGCATGTAGTGATAGCATTATTCTGTTCTTGCTCTACTGTGATATTTTGCCAGCATATTCCATGTGCTGACCCGTTTTCGGGCTGCAACGTATTACGTTGCAGACTTTTCAGACGAGGAGTAAGGTTCGTTAGGTCGTTGCCGTGCAGCTCAGCTATGCCGTTGGAGTTGATGGACTCACTTTATCTTCCAAGCCTTCCGTTGTTATCATATTAGATGGCCTTAAGCCATATTTATTGTAACAAGTTCTCTTTTGAGACATTCCATGTAATAAGTGTGTAATTGCTACTCTGTTATAAATCCTCGAGTACTGTGTGTGTCAGCATTACCGATCTAGGGATGACACTGAAGCACAGAGACTTGACCGTTTGAGGTCGGGTCGCTACATTAATAGCCCAATATGCCTTGTGTTCTAGTTCGAGAGGTAAGTGACATGCTTTTCCATAAACCATTTTATACGGAGACATACCCATAGGATTTTTATATGCAGTTCTATAGGCCCATAATGCATCATCAAGTTTCTAGGACCAATTCTTTCTAGACCTATTGACAGTCTTTTGCAAAATTAATTTGAGCTCTCTATTAGTCAATTCTACTTGACCACTAGACTGTGGGTGATGAGGAGATGCAATTCTATGATTAACATGATACTTAGCAAGCATTTTACGGAAGGCACCATGAATAAAATGTGAACCACCATCAGTCATTAAATATCTAGGGACTCCAAACCTTGGAAAAATAACTTCTTTAAGCATTTTAATAGAAGTGTTATGATCAGCACTACTAGTTGGAATAGCTTCTACCCACGTAGTAACGTAATCAACAGCAACTAAATATGTGTATATCCATTAGAGGAAGGAAACGGTCCCATATTGTCAAAGCCCCAAACATCAAATGGTTCAATAACAGGTGAATAGTTCATAGGCATTTCTTGACATCTACTAATATTACCAATTCTTTGACATTCATCACAAGATAAGACAAACTTACGGGCATCTTTGAAGAGAGTAGGCCAATAAAAACCAGATTGCAATACCTTATGTTCAGTTCTATCTCCAACATGGTGTCCTCCATAAGCTTTGGAGTGACACTTGTGTAGGATATGTTCCTGTTCATGCTCAGGTACACAACGTCTAATAACACCATCTACTCCTTCTTTATAAAGATGTGGGTCATCCCAAAAGTAATGCCTCAAATCATAGAAGAACTTTTTCTTTTGCTGGTATGTGAAACTAGGTGGTATGAATTTGGCAACAATGTAATTAGCATAATCAGAATACCATGGAGCAGTATGAGAAGCATTTATGACATTTAATTATTCATTAGGAAAGCTATCATCAATAGGTAGTGGTTCATCAAGCACATTTTCTAACCTAGACAAGTTGTCTGCAACGGGGTTCTCAGCTCCCTTTCTAGCAACAATATGTAAGTCAAATTCTTGTAGCAAGAGAACCCATCTAATAAGTCTAGGTTTAGCATCTTTCTTTTCCATAAGATATTTAATAGCAACATGATTAGTGTGAATAGTTACTTTAGAATCAACAATATAAGGTCTGAACTTATCGCAAGCAAATACAACTGCTAAGAGTTCTTTTTTAGTACTAGAATAATTTCTTTGAGCATTGTCTAGGGTTTTACTAGCATATTGCATAACGTTTAATTTCTTATCAACTCTTTGCCCTAGAACATCACCTACAACATAATCACTAGCATCACACATAATTTCAAAGGGTAAATTCCAATCAGGTGGCTGAACAATAGGTGTAGAGATCAATGCTTTCTTAAGTATTTCAAATGCTTCTACACAATCATCATCAAAGACAAATGGTATATCTTTTTGTAATAAAATAGTCAGAGGCCGAGAAATTTTTGAGAAGTCCTTAATGAACCTCCTATAAAATCCGGCGTGACCAAGGAAACTTCTTATACCTTTGATGTCCTTGGGGCATGGCATCTTTTCAATAGCATCAACCTTGGCTTTATCAACTTCATTACCTCTTTCAGAAAGTGTATGCCCCAAGACAATACCTTCATTAACCATAAAGTGGCACTTTTCCCAATTCAAGACAATATTAGTTTCTTCACATGTCTGCAAAACTCGATCAAGGTTGCTCAATCAATCCTCAAAATAAGATCCATAGACGAAGAAATCGTCCATGAAAACCTCACAAATCTTTTCACAAAAGTCAAAGAATATAGCCATCATGCATCTTTGAAAGGTAGCAGGTGCATTACATAAATCAAAAGGCATACGTCTATAAGCAAAAGTACCAAAAGGGAAAGTAAAAGTAGTCTTTGATTGATCCTTGGCTGACACAGGTATTTGAGAGAAACCAGAATAACCATCTAGAAAGCAAAAATGTGTATGTTTGGATAATCTTTCTAGCATTTGATCGATAAAAGGTAAGGGGTAATGATCCTTTTTAGTGGCCTTATTTAATTTTCAGAAATCAATTACCATCATATAACCTGCAATAATTCTTTGAGGAATCAATTCATCTTTATCATTAGGAACGACAGTAATACCTCCCTTCTTAGGGACACAATGGACATGACTTACCCACTGACTATCAGCAACGGGATAGATTATACCTGCCTCAAGGAGCTTTAGTATTTCCTTTCTTACCACTTCTTTCATTTTAGGATTCAGCCATCGTTGATGATCACAAACTGGTTTAGCATCTTCTTCCAGATTTAATTTATGTTGACATAGAGTGGACTAATGCCCTTAAGATCATCAAGAGTATACCCAATAGCAGCACGATGCTTCTTTAGAGTTTTCAATAATCTCTCTTCCTCATGCTCTGAAAGGTTAGCACTAATAATAACATGATATTTCTTTTTCTCATCAAGATAAGCATATTTAAGAGTACCCCTAGGATTTCAGAATAGGTTCCTGTTTAAAGAATACTTCATCTATTTCCCTTCTTTCATTCATAAACATAACATTTTCATGGTCTAGCAAATATTGTTCTAAAGGATCACTAGGAGGTACGGCAATAGAAGCAAGACCAATAATTTCATCCTTACTAGGTAATTCTTCTTCACGGTGTTGTCTACTAAATTTAGAGAAATTAAATTCATGAGACATATCATCTAACCCGATAGTAACAACATCCTTTTTGCAATCTATCTTAGCATTAACAGTGTTCAAGAAGGGTCTACCAAATATAATGGGACAAAAGCTATCTTGTGGGGAACCAAGAATAAGAAAATCAACAGGATATTTAGTTTTCCCACACAAGACTTCAACATATCTAACAATTCCCATTGGTGAAATAGTATCTCTATTGGCAAGTTTAATTGTGACATCGATATCTTCTAACTCAACAGGTGCAATAGCATGCATAATTTCTCTATATAGGTCAATAGGTATTGTACTAGCACTGGCACCCATATCACATAAGCCATGATAACAATGATCTCGTATTTTAATAGAAATAACAGGCATGCCTACCACAGGTCTAGGTTTATCTTTAGCACAAGGTTTAGCAATTCTAGCAGTTTCATCACAGAGATAAAAAACATGCCCATCAATATTATCAGCCAAAAGATCTTTAACAATAGCAATATTAGGTTCAACTTTAACTTGCTCAGGAGGTGTATATGTTCTAATATTGATTTTACGAACCACAGTTAAAGCTTTAGCATGATCCTTTATCCTAACAGGGAAAGGTGGTTTCTCAACATAAGAAGTAGGAACAATAGGATCATTATAAGTGATAGTCTTTTCTTCAAATTTAATAGGTGCATCTGCTTTTAATTCTATGGGAGGATGATATTTAAACCACTTCTCCTTAGGGAGATCAATATGAGCAGCAAAAGATTCACAAAAAGAAGCTACTATCTCAGAGTCAAGTCCATATTTAGTGCTAAAATTACGGAAAACATTGGTATCCATAAAAGATTTAACACAATCAAACTTAGGTGTCATACCTGACTCCATACCTTTGTCGAGGTCCCAATCTTCAGAGTTGTGTTTAATTCTTTCCAATAAATCCCATTTAAATTCAGTAGTCTTCGTCATAAAAGAGCCAGCACAAGAAGTATCGAGCATGGTGCGATTGTTATCAGAAAGCCGAGCATATAAATTTTGAATAATCATCTCTCTTGAGAGCTCATGATTGGGGCATGAATATTTTAAGCCGCCCCCAAGCTTGAGCGATGCTTTCTCCTTCTTGAGGCAAAAAATTATATATATATATATAATTGCGATCACGAGGAACAAGATGCATAGGATAAAACTTCCGATGAAATTCCAATTTCAATCGTTTGTAGTTCCATGACACCGTATCATCATATAGCCTATACCATGTCAATGCATCTTCCTTCAAAGATAAAAGGAAGATCTTCTTCTTGATAACATCTCTGGGTACACCTGCAAGCTTAAATAACCCACAAACTTCATCCACATATATTAGGTGCTCATCAGGATGCGTTGTTACGTCTCCTGCAAAAGGATTAGCTAGTAGTTTTTCTATCATACCCGAAGGAATTTCGAAGCAGGCATTTTCATTTTCAGTAGGTTTAGTAGGTTGAGGAGCAACTCTTTGCTCTACTGGTCGGGGCAAAGATACCCCGAACAAGCCCCTCAGAGGATTACTTTCCATATAACAAGTGACAGTAAATTTCAGCACACTATATAAATTTTCCTTACCAAATTTCACCTACCAAAGGCGCTTCACTCCCCGGCAACGGCGCCAAAAAAGAGTCTTGATGAACCACAAGTATAGGGGATCTATCATAGTCCTTTCGATAAGTAAGAGTGTCGAACCCAACGAGGAGCAGAAGGAAATGATAAGCGGTTTCCAGCAAGGTATTCTCTGCAAGTACTGAAATAAGTGGTAACAGATAGTTTTGTGATAGGATAATTTGTAACGAGCAACAAGTAACAAAAGTAAATAAAGTGCAGCAAGGTGGCCCAATCCTTTTTGTAGCAAAGGACAAGCCTGGACAAACACTTATATAGATAAAAGCGCTCCTGAGGACACATGGGAATATCGTCAGGCTAGTTTTCATCACGTTCATATGATTCACGTTCGGTACTTTGATAATTTGGTATGTGGGTGGACCGGTGCTTGGTTACTGTCCTTACTTGGACAAGCATCCCACTTAAGATTAACCTCTATTGCAAGCATCCGCAACTACAACAAAAGTATTAAGGTAAACCTAACCATAGCATGAAACATATGGATCCAAATCAGCCCCTTGCGAAGCAACGCATAAACTAGGGTTTAAGCTTCTGTCACTCTAGCAACCCATCATCTACTTATTACTTCCCAATGCCTTCCTCTAGGCCCAAATAATGGTGAAGTGTTATGTAGTCGACGTTCACATAACACCACTAAAGGAGAGACAACATACATCTCATCTAAATATCGAACGAATACCAAATTCACATGACTACTAATAGCAAGACTTCTCCCATGTCCTCAGGAACAAACGTAACTACTCACAAAGCATAATCATGTTCATAATCAGAGGGGTATTAATATGCATATAGGATCTGAACATATGATCTTCCACTAAATAAACCAACTAGCATCAACTACAAGGAGTAATTAACACTACTAGCAACCTACTAGTACCAATCCCGGACTTGGATACAAGAGATGAACTAGGGTTTCGAGAGGAGATGGTGCTGGTGAAGATGTTGATGGAGATTGCCCTCTCCCGATGAGAGGAGCGTTGGTGATGACGATGGCGATGATTTCCCCCTCCTGGAGGGAAGTTTCCCTGGCAAAACAACTCTGCCGGAGCCCTAGATTGGATCTGCGAAGGTTCCGCCTCGTGGCCGCGGAGTGTCATCCGAGGAGATGGCTTATGATTTTTTCCTCATTGAAAGACTCCATATAGCAGAAGATGGCCATCGGAGGGCCACTAGGGGGCCCACGAGGTATGGGGCGTGCCTAGGGGGTAGGGCGCGCCCCCACCCTCGTGGGCAGGGTGTGGCCCCCTGGTGAACTTCTTGCGCTCAGTATTTTTTATATATTCTGAAAACGTCTTCCATGAAGTTTCAGGACTTTTGGAGCTGCGCAGAATAGGTCTCTACTATTTGCTCCTTTTCCAGCCCAGAATCCCAGCTGCCTGCATTCTCCCTATTTGTGTAAACCTTGTAAAATAAGAGAGAATAGGAATAAGTATTGTGACATAATGTGTAATAACAACCCATAATGCAATAAATATCGATATAAAAGCATGATGCAAAATGGACGTATGATGTGGCGTACTGCAAAACAGAGGAAACAAACTTGTGTTGGAGTGCTATGGTCGAAACGGGGGTCTTGTTCATCAGGAGGGGCATGGCGTACCGCAAAACAGGACTCCACGGGATACTGTTTATCTCCACCGCCGACTGCCTCCATGGGCTATTGTACATCCACTGTCGCCCTGCTCCAGCCTCCACCTACGACTGTTCATCCATGGGCTCCTGTTCATCCAGCCTCGACCGCCCGCTCCTCCACCAGTTGTTGTTCAACCAAGCCTCTCCAGGGGGGTCCTGTTCAACCACCCCTCCATGGGGTACTGTTCATCCCGCCCTCCACTGGCTACTATTCAACCAGCCCTCCACCGACTACTATTCAACCAGCCCTCCACGGGGTCTTGTTCATCCAGCACTCCACGGGGTCCTCTTCATCCAAGGGCTCGATCGTTTGGGGTATTGTTCATCCAGCGGCAACGGCCTCTACTACCACAGGGTACTGTTCATCCAACCCCCATCGAGAACTGTTCATCCAAACCCCCCAACAATGCTCACTGTTCATCAAGGGAAGGAGGCAGCAGTGTTCGATCGGCTTCAGTTAGCAGCAGTAGCGAAGGAATCACTCGGGTTTAGTTAATAGCAAGGGATTGATCGATCGCTCGGGTTCAGTAACGCGTAGCCTGCAGTGCAATCGCTAGGGTTTAGTTAGAGCCCAACGCCTCGCTTGGGTTCAGTTAGAGCGCAACGCCTCGCACACACGCGCGGACGTACGAGAGAAACGCGCATCGCTCGGCCCTGGACCACCCACTATAACCGGGAACTCCCCCAATATTTTCCTCGCCCTCACTTCTACCACAGTTTTCTCCGTCATGGACAGCCCAAAGAATGTCATGCAGCTACATCTCCGGCCCGCCAAGGACAAAAAGCCCATTTTCTGTCATGATTTTTTCTCATAGAAGTAGGAGCCCACCACATCTATGATGATACTGGGTTTTTTCATAATTATCATCATAGAAGTGTCATAAGTATGACATAATTTTTTTTGGTTCGGCTCAAAATGTCACGGATGTGTCTTTTTTTGTAGTGATTGATCTTTCTTGCAATGGGAGAAGTGCTTAGCTTTGGGTTCAATCTTGCGGTGCTTGATCCCAGTGACAGAAAGGGAACTGACACGTATTGTATTGTTGCCATTGAGGATAAAAGGATGGGGTTTATACCATATTGCTTGAGTTTATCCCTCTACATCATGTCATATTGCCTAATGTGTTACTTTGTTCTTATGAACTTAATACTCTAGATGCGTGCTGGATAGCGGTCGATGTGTGGAGTAATAGTAGTAGATGCAGAATCATTTCAGTCTACTTGATATGGACGTGATGCCTATGTTCATGATCATGCCTAGATATCATCATAACTATGCGCTTTTCTTGAGAGAAGCCACTAGTGAAACCTATGGCCCCCGGGTCTACTTCACATCATATAAGTTTCCGATATACAATTCTAGTTTACCAGTTATTTTGCAATCTTTAGTTTTCAATCTATACAAAAAAATACCAAAAATATTTATCTTATTATCTCTATCAGATCTCACTTTCGTAAGTGACAGTGAAGGGATTGACAACCCCTTTATCGTGTTAGTCGCGAGGTTCTTGTTTGTTTGTGCAGGTACTAGGTGACTTGCGTGTAGTCTCCTACTGGATTGATACCTTGATTCTCAAAAACTGAAGCAAATACTTAGGCTACTTTGCTGCATCACCCTTTCCTCTTCAAGGGAAAACCAACGCATTCTCAAGAGGTAGCACGCCGAAGTCTCGAGGTGAATCTTGGGCAGGAGCACTTAGCCCTCTGACGGAGCGATTTCGCCGGGGGAACTTCCCTCCCGGAAGGGGATATCTAAGCGATCATCATCACCAACAACTCTCTCATCTTTGGGAGGTCAATCTTCATCAACGTCTTCAACAATACCATCTCATCTCAAACCCTAGTTCATCTCTTGTGTTCAATCTTTGTACCGGAACCTCAGATTGGTACCCATGGGTGACTATAGTAGTGTTGATTACATCTTTTAGTTGATTACTATATGGTTTATTTGGTGGAAGATTATATGTTTAGATCCAATATGCTATTTAATACCCCTCTGATCATGAGCATGTGTATCATTTGTGAGTAGTTGCCCTTGTTCTTGAGGCCACGGGAGAAGTCATGCTGCAAGGAATCATGTGAATTTGATATTTGTTTGATATTTTTATGATATGTATGTTGTGATTCCCTTAATAGTGTTATGTGAATGTCGACTACATGACACTTCACCATCTTTAGACCTAAGGGAATGCATTGTGGAGTAGTTATTAGATGATGAGTTGCTAGAGTGACAGAAGCTTAAACTCTACACTACTGCATGATGCTGCTAACAAGACACTACAATCAGAGACCATTCGATGAAATTGTGTGCGATGCATTAATCACAAATGAAGATGTTAAAAACCCGTCAAAAAAGATGCAAAATGTTTGTGATGGAGGATACATCAAACACGGTTCGGATTTTACTTGCGTGTGCGATGCGGGGCATACAGTTCACCTGAATTAACTGTTTGAGATGAGCATAACATCAAAAATGATAAGACAGATGAAGGTGTGTACGATACACGGCATACAGTTCACTTGGATGAACTGTTTGTTATTGGGAAACACAATAGGAACAGTCAGCCAGATCAAGGTGTGTGCGATATGCGGCATACAGTTCACTCGGATAAACTATTTGCGATTAGCCTACACAACAGAAATGGTTCAACTTAATAAGATGTGTGTGATATGCAGGAAATAGGTCAGTAGTCAGATATGTGTGGGAAGACCGATAAGAACACAGATGATTCCCGTTAACAAGACGTGTGTGTTGTGAGCAAGTGATTGCTGGTATACAATTGTGAGTGATTGACGAAATCATCACCGACGGGTTCCACTGTTTAGTCCGTGTGCGATGTGATTTGCTCTGTCTGCACAACATGTACGCTCTGTCTACACAACATCAAAATATAAACATATAAGAATAGCATATTGCATAACCAAATTAAGCATACAATTACACAAGTGACTACACACGTAACATTTTCACACACCAAAGTAAGAAATTACATGCATATTAAATTAGGATAAACGAGGATCTAATTATCTACTTTTGTTGTGACGACGCTTGCCATTGCTCTGCTTCCGACTGGATCCCTGACCGTTTTGGGGAAGGAGGAACTTCCTCATGTCAATGATCCGCCTGTACATCTCGTAGCTCGTGTACACCTTCTTAGCCGTGTACACGACGTGAGCTTTGTCGAGTTTCTCCATCCAACACTACAAAAAAAAGACACATCCGTGACATTTTGGGCCGAACAAATTTTTTTCTGTCATACTTATGACACTTCTATG
Source organism: Triticum aestivum (assembly GCF_018294505.1). Classification (NCBI taxonomy): domain Eukaryota; kingdom Viridiplantae; phylum Streptophyta; class Magnoliopsida; order Poales; family Poaceae; genus Triticum; species Triticum aestivum. The sequence goes on from NC_057797.1 coordinate 485,971,158, forward strand.
ACGATAATTGTGACAAAACCCGGTATCATTATAGATTTGGTGGGGTCATACTTCTATGACAAAAAATCATGACAAAAAATGGGCTTTTCATCCTGGGCGGGCCGGAGACGCAACCGCATGACATTCATTGTGCCTTCCATGATGGAAAAAACCGTGGTAGAAACGAGGGTGAGAAAAATATCGGGGAGTTCCCGGTTACGGTGGGTGGTCGGGGGACGAGTGATGCATGTCTCTCTCATACGTATGTGCGTGTGTGCAAGGCGTTGGGCTCTAACTGAACCCGAGCGATTGCACTACAGGCTACGCGTTACTGAACCCGAGCAATCGATCGATCCCTTGCTGTTAACTAAACCCGAGTGATTCCTTCGGTACTGCTGCTAACTGAAGCCGATCGATGCTGCCTCTGGATGAACAATGAGCGTTGTCGAGGGGGGGGGGGCTTGGATGAACAGTTCCCCGTGGGGGGTTGGATGAACAGGACCCCGTGGTAGTAGAGTCCGTTGCCGCTGGATGAACAGTACCCCAATCGATCGAGCCGGTGGATGAACAGGACCCTGTGGAGGGGTGGATGAACAGGACCCTGTGGAGGGCAGGTTGAACAGTAGCCGGTGGAGGGCTGGATGAACAGTAGCCCGTGGAGGGGTGGTTGAACAGGACCCCATGGAGAGGGCTGGTTGAACAGTAGCCCGTGGAGGAGCGTGCGGTGGAGGGTGGATGAACAGGAGCCCGTGGATGAACAATCGCAGGTGGAGGCTGGAGGTGGTCGATGGTGGATGAACAGTAGCCCGTGGAGGCAGTCAATAGTGCAGATGAACAGTATCTTGTGGAGTCCCATTTTGTGGTACGCCACACCGCTCGCGATGAACAGGACCCCCGTTTCGACCGTAGCGCTCCAACACAAGTCCGTTTCCTCCGTTTTGTGGTACGACACACCCCTCCCGATCAACAGGGCCTCGTTTCCACCATAGGAGGTCTGTTTCCTCTGTTTTGCAGTATGCCAGACCCCTCCCGATGAACAGGATCCCGTTTCGACCGTGGCCGTTCGAACACAAGGCCATTTCCTCTGTTCTGCAGTACGCTAGGCCTCGTTTCCATCGGCTGTTCCGTCCAAGCCGGTTGGCTTCTGATGAACATGATGACTCATTCTGTTGCCTCCCGATAAACACGAAACATTTCGTTGCCTCCCCATGAACATGAGGACGACACAGTTTCTCTGTTCCGACACAGCCATGTATAGGAGCCCTGGCCGTACGTATGCGCGAGTAGGCGTTCGAGACCCCGCCCGTATGTACGTACGTGGCCGTATTTACTTTCTTGCACCCTGGCCGTTGTACGTACGTGTACATGCTACGTGCGCGCCTCTACTACGACACGTGCCCTTCCTTACATGGCCACGGTTCATCGATGCAACTTGCAGACAGACCGATCGTATGTACATACACGTTCGCGACCAGGATGACAACGCTATGTATGCTTCGACTAGGTGGGTCCCGACTGTCAGGCACTTCCTTGCGTGCGAAGATGTAGCTAGTGGATCCCAGCAGTCAGGGGGCAGATCATTATTTTTTTGCCATAATATGGACGCACTTCCTTGCGTGCAAAGATGTAGCTGGTGGGACCAAGCAGTCAGGGGAAACATTTTTTTCTTGAAATATGGTGGCCCGTCCGATGGGTCCCTGCTGTCAGGTGGAGGAATCATTATTTTTCGCGTAATAAGGAGGCATTTCCTTGTGTGTGGCCGTGGACCCAGCTGTCAACCTCTCCACGTACAGTCCACGTCCGATGGATGTCGTTCGTTCACCACGTTGACCACGGTGTGCCGAGAGCACCAGGAAGGGAACGACATGGAGCCAGGGAAGACTCGGCAGTGGTTGCCCACGCGGTGGGGAGTACGAGCATTTACTGGTCCGGCTGCCATCGTCGGAAAATAACAGGAGGTGTGGGTGAGTAGAGCAATGGCCTGGCCAACAATGGAGTAGGGTGGGGTGGTGCGGCTTGTGCGGCAGCACAGTCGGCCATGAGAGGCGGGAGCAGGCAGTCCCACCGGCACTGGTTTGGGCGGCTGGAGCAAGAAGACTAGAGGTTCAAGAAGCACTACGGCCGTTGGATGGACATCGTACGGTCTCTGTAGCTAGAATCGTTTATATTGACTAAGTTGACAAAGCCCTTGGTACGCGTCAACTTAGTACGCTCACAGGTCGGCCTTCGAAACGGTGCGCCCCAGATGTCAGGGGGAGGAACCATTTTTTGGGTGGCTGAAGCTAGAATATCTGAGATTGAGGAAGAAGCACGACAACCGTTGGATGGACATCCAACGGCCACTGCTGCTAGAACCGTGTGTTGACTATAAGTTGACAAAGCCTTGCATACGCGTCAACTTACTTTTTCTAGGGGACGTGTCAACTTAGTAGGCCCACAAGTGTGTGGCATAGAACTTATAGCCCATTTGTGATTTGCAAGAATGTACAACCCATTTTTGAATTCTAATGGAATTTACAACAGCCCATTTATAGTTTGTTAAAAGTAAAACCCATTTACTAGCTAGGACAACGATTAATAATTTCAACCAACCGTTCAAAACCAAATTCAATAAAATTTCCCACATTTTGATGGGATCCAAAATATTTTTATCCCGAAATTTCCAGTCAGATCAAATGCAATTTCAATATAAATTTGTATTACGTAAAAATACCAACGAAACATTGCGTGTGCAACAATCAACGAAATTAAAATTTTCAAAATCCAAAAAAATTAAAAACTAATTACATGTTTAGTGCATTTTTATAGTTACTGCCGAGTTTTTATAATGACATCCCATTTATTATTTCTTAAAGGCCATATCCTTGTTAAGCCAAATGCGTCCCTCCTTGGAAAGATTTGCAGCCCAGGGGGGCGGAGAATAACAAGTTGACCTTGCCTGGGTATTCTTCAAAAAAAAGTATAGCTGGGCTAGCCATTTTCAACTTGAAAAAAAATATTAATATCCATGTTGGATATCTGGCCTGGGCTAGACGGGCCATTGCCCGCGCAGTTAATACCCCGCTCTCCTCTGAACAACAACGAAAACATCGCTTAAGAAAAACTCTGCAGTGCTCACAGCTAAAAAACACAAATACTTCTCGAGTTGCTTGGTCCCAGCTGTCGGTCTCTCCTTGTGCAATTATCTCGTTTATTGACTACATAGGTTGACAATGGTGTGGGACCTTGATGTCAGGAAACCAGGAGGAAGCAAAAAATATTATAATTGTATATAATAAGGAGGCACTTGCATACGTGCGGCTATGGCCCTAGTGGGTCCCACTGTCATCCTCTCCAAGTAAAGTCATATCCTCATTCCTCATGTCGGTTGACCATGTTGACCATCGGAGACGATGGCTCCACGGCGAGCGCAACAACTCGAAGGACGATGGAGAGGGCCTCGCGGGCCCTACAGATGGTCTGATACAGCGCCCGCTACTCATTCGAGAAGCCAGGATCATAGGGCCACATGTGCGCGACAACATTGTCGTTCGCTTGTTCACCAGTGCTCGTTGAGGAGACGGAGGTTGCAGCACATGTCCTCTTGCACTGGTAGCTCTTCTGCCATTAGGGCGTTGAAGTGCGGCCACACCTGCTCTATGGTGAACACGTCATGAACCGGCTAGGATAGTGGCGTCGGCTCCTGGTCGGAAGCTACGTCCATCGTGTGATTGTCGATGCTCAGCTCGGCGAGCCAGCATGTCTGGTTGCTGGACCGACCCGCTGCCAAGCACGAGTGTGACTGCAGTGGCCCACCCAGACCGCCTCCCTCGCCTGCGCGCACTTTTCGCCCGAAACGGTCAGCGCCGCCCACCCCGCTTCCCGGTACAGGTGATTGCTCCGCCTTCAAACGACACAAGTGTCGTCCGTCCATCCGTCTGCCGCCCACATTAATGATACACGGTTGCCGAGGCGGCTACTCCGATGCCACACGTCTGTCCCTCCGCCGCCCACCATTGCTATATAAACTGCTGCACCGGCCATAGCCATAGTCATCCGCCTCCGTTCCCTTTCTCCTGTCCACACCACTACTGCCCACCATGGCTTCCATGCGCTCTAGTGCTCTTCAGGACGGGCGGATGATGGACTACCAGGAGATGGCAGCTATTGCTACCGACTAGCTGGCCGACAGGCAGCCGGACGACGATGACGTCCCAATGGATAACATGGTAGTCGATGATCCGGTGCCAACCCCCTCCTCCGTGCCATCCTTGCCGGTGCATTGCACCATGACCATTGGCGAGGCCCGTGCCCAATACATGGACATGGTGAGGCAGAAGTGTGAGGAGCAGTTCCGGGAGACGTGGGCCGACGCCGCCTACAACCACCATCTCCTACAGGAGCACTTGCAGGCGGAGGAGCAGTTCGCTGCAAAGCGAGCAGAGGAGGAGGCACTTCTCGACTCGTACCGCTCCGCCTGCGAGGGCTGCCTCGAGCGCTGGCGGTACCACATGCAGGTGGCGGAAGCTGCAGCCACCTACAAAGAGGGCGATGAAGCGGGCGAGGCGATGTTTGGCGAGATCGAGGATGAGGTAGAGGACAATGCCGGCTCCAACGAGTCCCCGCTCCGCTGGCGTCAATGAGGCCCTGCTCCGCCGAGGCCCCGCGGCGCCAACTACAAGGCAGAGGACACCGCCGGCTCCGCCGAGGCCCCGCCCCGCCGGCACCAAGGCGGAGGACCTCGCCGGCTTCGGCGAGGCCCTACTCTGCCGAGTCCCCGCCGAGCCAACAACGAGGCAGAGGACATCGTCGGCTCAGCCGAGCCCCCTGCCGGCAATGAGGGGGAGGATTTCCCCTGCTCCGCCGAGGCGCCACCCTGCTGGGAATGACACAGAGGACATTCCCGGCTCCGTTGAGGCCCTACCCCACTGCCACTGAGGCCGCACCACACAGAAGACGAGGAAGAGTAGAACACGGTAGTACGCCGCCGCTCGGGTCCAAGTAAGGCCACCGCTGCTACCCTCCGGTTGAAGCCAAGCTAGGCGGGTTGACCATTGACGGCCGATTAGCTTCTTGGCAGTGATGTGGAGTCGGAGAGTTATGTGGGAGAAGGGCGCTGCTTCAGTTACTTAACTGCTGGTGCTGTTGGGTCACTGCCACATGGGCCCAACAGGCATCTGGGCCACATGTTAGTTAGGCAACTGCACCTGTAGTTGAGTCACTGAAGCCCAGTCCGCTGGAGAATAAGCTTCTGTTCGGCTCAGCCGGACACAGGTGGGTAGATTTGGTTAATTAATTATACCTCCAGCGCACCCCTTTTTAGTTGAAGAATGTATGAAATGTAATGAAATCCATCATGTTTATATGAAATACGACCATGTATGAATGAATTTAGTTCGATTAGTTTGAATTCTTGTATCATTTTCATTGGATGAACATGCAAAACAATGCGTACTAGGATTATTCGCAGGGTGATCACCTCGTTTGCAGCAGTTTCACATGTACTCCATCTGGTCCTTTTTAGTCTATATACAAGTTTTGTCTGCAGTCAAGGTATCTCTACTTTGACCAATCTTTTAGAAAAAGTATTTTACATTCACAATGTAAAATCAACTAACTTGAAAGAAATCTAATATGTGAAGTAAAAAGGAATGGAGGGAGTCAAAGAATTTGAGCTACTTTTTAGCATTCCTGTACATTGCAATGAAACACACAGGCCTAGCAATTCATAGAGAACATTCAAAACAATCGATGATTATGCATCTCAGCGATTCACATGTGAGAGCCAATATTTACTTCACAAGTAAACAATAAAGAAAATTCGGTCGATGATGCTGACAGCAAAGGCGTCCCATTCGAAAATATCAAACACATGTCTTCTTGCTAACATCAGTGAGAAAAATTTGACAAGGTTGTCCCATTCCAGAATGTCAAATGAGTGTTGTTTTGCATACATCAATGAGCAAACTTTGACAAGGTTTTCCCATTCCAAAATATCAAATTCCTACGATTGTGGAATGGGCAGGGTTTGCCATCAGTTTGGACATTGACATGACACCTCATGCTAAATAAACCAGTTGTTCTTTTTGTGCAGTTCCACCAAATTCACACATAGCTTGTATGATTTTGCCTTTATATGTTGCAACTCCTTGAACATATCGGCACCTCCTCTCTTGTGGAGGAAATGAATAATTCGATGTATTCATGAACATTTTGTGTGGTTCCCATTGAAATCAAGCTAAGCACCCCTTTTTGCACAAATACAAAATAAATGATAGTATAAAGCAAACTGTACTATGAATTGACAGTTTAAATAGGCACCTACATGGTCCATGTAGAGCAAACTTTAAAAAAATGGAACTCACTGAAAAGAATTGTAGAACAACATTGAACTTGCGCATCATAGCAAAAAAGATGGAGTTCTGTCAGTCCTTCTGAGCTGAAGTTAGTTTGGTCTTGTGGGGAGTAATGTAACCATCCTTCAACTGCTCCTTTTTATGAGAAGATAGACAGGGCTTCTTTATCCTGGCATAATTGGAACTAGTCACTTCACGTACTCCATATTCTTCTTCAGAGGAGGTTGATCCTATTGTGCAAAGACAAGAGGACAACTAAATGCTAGCATCCCTGTTTGCTCAAAAAAAGGAAAGGAAATATTTAAAACAACACAGATGAAGCACTTCTTCTGACAGCCTCGCTTTTGGCCCTTTTCCTTTTCTTTTTGATTTATTGGTTTCTGCTCTGTTTTTCTTTTTGGAGTGGTTTTGTGGCCTTGCCACCTGGGAAACCATCCTCATTCCCCTCCCATGTGGCTCATCATTCTCAAAACTTTCCCAAGATCATTCCATTTCCATTCTAGCCCAAACCCTAAAATTCTTTTCTCAGGAATATTCCTTTTTCTATTAAAGGAATAACCCTGTCTGCCCTAGGTTGTGAAGAGACCTATATTTATGTCACTCCCAAAAATCCCAATTAATTCTCGTAATTTCTTTGGGTCATATGTTGCTCAAATATGCCCAAACTTTCCTGCCCTAGCCCAAGCATAATTCCCCAATAATTATTCTTCATTTCTGTCCAGTGTGGCTTTCTGTGAAGGAAGTGCCACCTATCCTTTCCTGATTGCTCCCAAACCTTTTGGGCATTTTATTATGTCCAAATAATTTCCTCATGCCAAAATTCAACTTCGTTTCCTAGCAAATCTTCCTCAGCAATTTTTCAGACTTTCTGTCAGATAGAAGGCATTGGGAAGGAAGTACTAGCTAGGGGTTTCCAAATGAGTTGAAAATTTTCACACTCCTTGGTTTCCAAATGAGTTCAAATTTTTCACACTCCTTAATGTGATCATATCATCACACTCCTAAAAATTTCAGCCCCATCCAATTAACCATGTGGGCACAGGATCAAATATTTGATTCTGTCAATGTTTTCAGATTGTGAAGCAAGTGCATTTTATATTGCTTCATTTTGCCTGAAAATTTACCGGAGCATTCTCATACCCAAATAACTTCTCTCCACCAAATTTGGGATCAATTCATCAAGCAAATATTCCTCTAGAATTTTTGCAAGTTTCTGGACAAAGAGAATAGTTGTGAAGGAAGTACCATTTTGGTGAATCCAATTGGTATGAAATTTTACAGCCCCACGCACTACTAGGGAAAAGTCTAGAAGCAGCGTGGGTTCTAGGTATACCAGTAGCGCGGGGACCGGCGCTACTAATAAGGCACTACAGCTAACCTGTAGTAGTAGCGCATGCACACCCGCGCTACTGCTATACAAGTTTAGCAGCAGCGCGCTTCGTGGAAGCTCGCTACTGCTAATAGCTCTAGCGCGCTTTGCCTGGACGCGCTACTGCTACTGTGGCGCTGCTGCTAACTTTTCTCCACTCGCTACTTCTAATTTTACTAGTTTTTTCCTACATATTTGTTTTGTATTTGAATAGGATTTATACAATAATCTTTAGCATATGATACACATACAAATGTAATCATAGCATATACATACAAATAGCATCATCAAATCATGTCATCTTCATAATCATCATCCAACACAAAGTGGTCTCTTGTCATCATCTCGAAAATAGCGATACAAATCTCGATTACTTGCAACTACATCGTCATCCATCTAAACAATGGTATACGCAAGAAGAGCTATCACTTTGCATGAACCTAAACTAACTACTGGTTGTCTCTCGGAAACCGGAAACCGGTACACCTGGGCCTAACATTCCGGCCACTCGTCGTATATTCCTGGCGTAGCACTTCTTCGCCATCGATGATCTATACACCTGCATCGTCACATGAGTCGATGATATGCAACATATATAGTTGAGCAACAGAAAGAGACAAACTTGGCAAAAATAGAAGCAACATATCATAAGCATAAATAACAAAGTTCATCATACCCAAAATGCCCTAACTAGAGTGATCTTCGCTAGTCGAGGAGGACGGTTTAATTACATCACAAATAAAGTTTTGTTGTGCATAATTCAAAGTTTCGTCATACAGATAGTATGGACTAAACGGACACATTGTTATATATCGACAATCACTCCATGTCGTGCCATCCATCCAAGTCAGGGAGATAGTCCCCGAGCTTAGTGAAAGGCTTCAGGTCAAGACGTTGAGCGGCTACGAGTGTTCGGACGTCTTCCCGCGACATTTGTCCTTCTTCGTAGAACAGCCCTATTTTTTCGACGACCTCCTTGATGATGATTTGGGCAAGTTCGCGCTGGATGTGATAGAGCTCAGCTCGAAGTCGATGATCCTGATATCTCCTAAGTTCTTTGCCCATTGCAGAATATGGGCATCACCAGATGTAGGTGACATGCGAAGGTTCTGGTGATCCCGTCTGTACTCCAGCATCTGGTGTAGGACATAGAATCCATCATTAATAGAATCACTCGGTTGCTGGATGCAGCAGAAGTCGGTCTTATGGCCGAAGGCGGGCCTGCCGTCGTTTTTCTTCTTGTCCTTGACCTCTCCACCCCGTGCGCCATAGTAAAACATAGCACTGTCGAGAACAGACTTGATGTGGGTGTAATCCTTTTTGTTAATGTTCTTCGATGAGTCCAAGTAAAGAGCGTGGGAGTATCACGGGTAGAGGATGATGAGGATGGCGTGCTCGACGCTGCGCAAAATAAGTACACCTCAAATTAATTAGCCTCCACCATGCAAATGAATGATTGAAATCAAAGGAAGGATATCCGCGCGGATGACTTACATGGGATGATAAGGCACGAGAATCACCTCCTTGTCCTTATTGGCGAGCATGAAATTGATGATGTATTCCCTCGCATATTCACAGTGCTTTGCGCAGACTACCAAGAAGGCCTCGTGCATGAAGTACGGGTCAGCGACACAGATATAAATTATCTGCTTAACCCCGATGAGGTAGTTCATGTGCAAAGCATAAAGGTGGACAAACGCAAAATCCAGCTTCTTCAAGTGAAACATGTCGAAGATGTAATCAAATCAAAGGAAGAACTTCTCCGCGGGGAATGTATTGATGTACGACTATCCCCGCGGCACGTTAACCACGTAGAGTGGGCATCCTGGATTTTTTGAGGCGATGAGGCCTTTCTCTATCTGCAGCACATTGTCACGAAGTCTCCTTAAATCATCGAATCTGCCCATAGTGTTGCTTCAGGTAGGATTGGTTGACCGGGGATATGCCATTTTGCCGCACCGGGGATATCTATACGGTCTTGAACCCAAGGCGGCTGGATCATAGAAGCAGCTTTTTTTGCCTTTCCTCGCTCTCTTCCTAGACTTCTTTACTACCGGAAGGTTGTCCACAATACATTCAGACTCCGGAGGTGGCAATTTAGGCACCGACTCATGAGGCTCAAACCGTAAGTAGGCGCCAGCATTGACATACTGTTGAGTGTCATCGTCATCCTCATCTATGGCGACGTCACCAGCGACTAATGGAGTAGGCGAGGTGTTGATGTTCATACTTAACTGTGTGCTCGTGGGTGTGCTCCCGGCCGCCTCCAGACGAAGCAGACTCTTTGGCCACAACAGGACCCACCCATTGCAACAATCACCAAACCGCCGCGGGGTCTCGTCGTCATCCCCCACTTGTACCGGAGGAGCCAAATTCTCGTTGTCAGGACCCCGACTCAATGCCACATCGATCTAGCATGTAACACCTCATATCACTTGCGGCCTCACGCACGGTATTCCCACGGGTGTCGCCTTACCTTAGCCCGGGACCGTTTGCGCCTTTTGGCACACGTATATGACAGTGACGCTAGCATCCATATGATAAGGAGCCCGGGCTGACATGGCTAGTCGTAAACCCAAAGTGGCACAGACTTACAGGGACAGGCATCCATGACCCAGCATCGAACGTGTCGGCCATCAGCGAGTGAATCCAGGCTGTAGCACTGGGCTAGCAGGACTCCGGTGAACCGGGCTGTAGCGGGCTAGCAGGACTCCGGTATTCGTCGCGTGACATTTCCCCGAAGGGACAGACACAGGATCGAAGAAGGACACATGCCGGCCTGCCTAAGTGTTCCGGAGCAGTAGCAAGCTACCAGGGCTCAGTGGAAGCACTAGGAGACATTTCCCGGTAAGAGAGGCTACTAGGAATAAACAACTAGGTAGTCAGATCCCACACATAACAATACACATTACACATACACATAACATGCAAGTATGTGCTGTACAACATGGCATCACAGCATAACTCAACAATCATATAGAATAAGGCTCAGAAGAGCCATCACAGCTTTATTACAAACAGGGGTCACATGACCCAACAGTCAGAGCAATCAAGCAACAAGCGGAAGCATTACATGTCTGAGTACAGACATCTACAAATGAAAAAGGCTGAAGAGCCTGACTATCTACCCATCCGATCAAGATCGTAGCTGAGGTACTAGCTACTAGTCGAAGTCCATGAGAACCCTAGCAAGACCGAAGTCTTCGCTGCAAGAAACATAAATAAAGCAACATGAGTACAAAGGTACTCAGCAAGACTTACATCAGATCCTATCATACATGCTTTTGTACCAAGAGGGTAATGTGGGGTTTAGCTGCAGCAAGCCAGCTTTGACTCTGTGGCTATCCTGTTCTACGACTACCAGAAACTCTGGAGGTGAAACAACGTACACGAGTCCACTAATCACCACACAATACACTACTATGGACTCATCCCCGTCTCCCTACGAGAAGGCCATCCATAGCACTCACACTTGTCTTGAGCATTTTAGGGTATCCACTTCAAGTTGTCTATGTACCATGTAAGCATCCAAGAAGTCCATAACCGCGGACCCGGCTATTCGAATAGATCATGTTAACCCTGCAGGGGTGTACTTCTTCACACACGCTCTCGCCACTTACCGCCATGTACACGTCATGTATCTCGGCAACCTTCAAGCGGAAGCCTGGCGAGGGTGTCGGCCACGACCTGACTAACCACACAAGACTCTAATCCAGGTTTATCGCCTATTCGGGTTCCATCCGCAAGGAGATCCGGCCGGGGTTTCACTCACGGCCCCAAACGATGTGTGCAGGGTTCCCAAGCCCACCTCGCCGGATGGATCTACGCTTGGTACACCGTGCCACTGGTGCCTAGTCTGTCCCAAGCCCACCTGGCCGGGTGCCACTTGGTAGACTACTAACACTACCTACAAACACCAGAAACTAGTTGCGACTCCTGGACAGAGACCAAGTTGGTTAATAAGTCAAGAGGGGTCGAGTTACCGGAACCCAATGTGTGGTAGTATCGAGTCATTGGACAACATACGTAGAACTCAGTGCTTAAGGACGGTTCCAGTGAGACAACCCACCATGTACTCCTACATGGCCTCTCACCGCTACCTTTACCAAATCGTGTTCACACACCTTCATTCTCAGCATCAGAACATATCGTAACACTCCAATTCATTCCCAATGAATCAGACCTGACACAACTCTAAGCAATAGCAGGCATAGCATGGTAGGAACACATCAGTGGCTTCAATCAACTCCTACACATGCTAGTGGGTTTCAACTATTTACTGTGGCAATGACAGGTCATGCAGAGGAATGGGTTCAACTACCGCAGCACAAAGTAGCAGATGAATCGTTGTTGTCCTAATGCAATAACTGAGAGCAGGAGCGAGAGAGTAGGGTTTTATCGAAATGAACAAGGGGGTTTGCTTGCCTGGTAAATCAACAAGGGAGGCACTGCTTCACAGACAGGTACTCTGGAACGACTCCGGAGCAGGACCTATCGAGAAGGAACGGTGCCGGCAATCAATACACAATCATATGCAACAATATGATGCATGAGCATGGCATGTAGATGTGATGCTGTTTGAGCTAATGCAACTAGTATTCAATTGAATGAAGTCCATTTGAACAAAAGGTTCAAATGCAACTCCAAAAATAAGTCTCTTAATATGCCATAATGTGTTTTCTCATATTCAGCATGTATAAGTTGGTTTGTCATGCATGAAACTAGTACAGATGGAAAGATTGCATTTTTCTGATAATTTTTCATATATAAATTATTTCAATCTGAGCTACGGTTGAATTTCTATGAATTTTTGAAGTTTAAATCAATTTCTGGAATTTCCTGATTTAATTTAAATCCAGAAATTATATATTGCGTCAGCATTGAGTAAGCATGACGTCAGCAGTCAACTGGGCTGGTCCGGGTCAAACCTGACGTGTGGGACCCACACGTCAGTGACAGGGGGGTTAAACAGGGGTTAATTAACTTAATTAACAGATTAGGGGGGGTCGGGCCCACTGGTCAGTGTTAGTGGCTAATTAGGTTTAGTTATTTTTTTAACTAAAATTAGCAGGGCCTGGCCCCACTAGTCAGCGACCCTGGGGGGTCAAATCCCAGGTCAAACAAGTCAGACCCGCCGGCGGTTAGTCGCCGGCGAGGCCTGAACGCGACGGAGGGCTGCGGAATCGTCGCTCCGGCGACCAATCGTGCGGCGGAGAGCACCTACGCGAAGCCCAGGCTCGCGCGCATCCTGTGGCGCCCTCTGTTTCACCGGAGACGGCCTATATCGCCGGCGGCGACCACTTGGGCGGCGACCGGAGTTCGGGATAGCGCGGGCGTGGGGCTGCAGCTCGCGTTCGAGCGAACGGAGGGCACAGGCGGTAGCTACGAGGCAACAGGAGCACATCGAGCTACTACGCGAGGCGGAGGTGCTCGGGGCACGGAGCTCGCCGGCCATGGCGGACGGCGGCTTCGGGCGCTCGCGGGGCAGCGGCTACAGGGCACGCGCGAGAGAGAGAGGTGAGGGGAAAAGAAGAGGGGCTCACGGCGGACTCGCAGAGCAGGCCGGTGTGCTCGGGGACGTCCTGCGTCCGGCGAATCGACGGCGATGGCGGCGAGGTCGATCTCCAGCGTCGGTGGTGAAGAAGACAACGGCGTCGGCTATGGAGCGCGTCCGGAGGTGCGTGGCTTGACGAGGAGGTAGAGGGGGTCGTGGCGGAGCTGGGAAGCGTGTCAGGGAGGCGAGGGGAGGCCGGTGGCCACGGCAACGGCGAGCGATGGCGGCGGCAGCGCTCGGGTGCGCTCGGGGAAGAGAGAACCAAGGAGGAGGGAGAGCGAGAGGGAGGGGAAAAGGACCGGGGCGGCTGCGTGGCGACGTTCGGTCCATCCAGAGCGGCGCGGGGAGGACAGGCAGGCAGGGAGGGAGGAGGCGTGGCGCGGTGGCGCGCGCGCGCGCCGGGCACGCTCCGTTCCCCTGTCGGGAAGGAAGACGACAGAGGAGGGGGGCCAGGTGGCTGGGCCGCCTCCTGGCTGGGCCGGCCTGCTGCTGCTGGGCTGCGCAGGGGAGAGCCCCAGGTAAGCACAGGTGAGGTTTTCCTGTTTTATTTCCCTTTTTCTATTTTTTTCTGACATTTGTTTGGTTTAATAAAAATACTAAACCATTATATTCGCTTATGCCAATTTTTGTAGGGGCTAATGGTATTATTCCAGAGCTCCTCAACAAAAGGCACAATTTTTGGACATATATTTCAAATATATAATAATATATATCCAAAGCAAATAATTATCGAATTAATCCAAATGGCCAAAATAATTATCCATGAGCTCCTAAAAAATATTGTTTTGATTTTTATCTCTGTCCAATATTTTCAGAGAGCAACATGAGCATTTTCTTGGACCCTTTTGGAGAAATTTTTATTTGGGTCATTTTCAAAAATGATTCTGAGGGTTCCACCAATCCTCATTTCAAATTTAAATGAAATTTAAATATGATGCACAACTGACTGGCTAGTCTAGGTCATACCAGACTAGGGATGTGACAACTCGCCCCCACTTGAAAGAATCTCGTCCCGAGATTCAGGGGTCGACGGAAAGAAAGTGGGGTACTCCAGTCGAAGACGATCTTCTCGCTCCCAAGTAGCTTCTCTCTCGGAATGATGAGACCACTGAACTTTGAGAAACTTGATGTTCTGACGTCGAGTGACACGCTCTGCTTGATCAAGAATGCGAACCGGGTACTCTCGGTAGGTGAGGTTATCTTGGAGATCAAGCGTTTCGTGGTCCACTCCGCGGATGGGATCCGAGAAGCAACGCCTGAGTTGAGAGACGTGGAAGACATCATGAACTCGAGAAAGATGTGGGGGTAGTTCCAACTGGTAGGCAACCTCTCCTCGTTTAGCGAGAATACGAAAAGGACCAATGTAACGAGGAGCCAACTTGCCCTTGATACCGAAACGATGGGTACCCTTCAAAGGAGTAACCCGAAGGTAAGCTTGGTCGCCAATTTCATAAGTCATATCCTTATGATGACGATCGTACTGGCTTTTCTGACGAGACTGGGCTGTTTTCAAATTCTCACGAATGATGCGAACTTGCTCTTCTGCCTCCTGGATCATGTCCGGTCCAAAGAATTGTCTTTCACCGGTTTCTGACCAGTTCAAAGGTGTTCGACATCTTCGTCCATAGAGAACCTCAAAAGGAGCTTTCTTGAGGCTGGATTGGTAGCTATTGTTATAAGCAAACTCGGCGAAAGGAAGACATTTCTCCCAATCCATACCGAAGGAGATAACGCAAGCTCTAAGCATGTCTTCGAGAATTTGATTGACCCGTTCCACCTGACCACTCGACTGAGGGTGGAAAGCGGTACTGAAGGAAAGATGGGTTCCCATGGCAGTTTGGAAGCTCTCCCAAAAATGAGAAGTGAAAAGACTGCCACGGTCTGAATTGATCTCTAGTGGAACACCATGAAGTGACACTATTCGAGAAATATATAAGTCAGCAAGCTGACCAGCAGTGATACTTTCCTCGAACAGGAAGGAAGTGAGCCACTTTGGAAAGACGATCAACGACTACGAAGATAGCGTTATTCCCTTTCTTGGTCCTGGGAAAGCCGGTAATGAAGTCCATACCAACTTTATCCCATTTCCACTCAGGAATAGCTAAAGGCTGAAGGGTGCCAGCAGGCCTTTGATGCTCTGCCTTAACGCGACGACAAACGTCACAGTTAGCAATGAACTCAGCGATTTCTCTCTTCATCCTAGTCCACCAGAACCTCTGGCGTAGATCCTGATACATCTTAGTACTACCGGGATGAATTGTGAGAGGAGATTCATGCGCCTCCTTAAGAATCAATTGTCGAAGATGTTGCTTCTTGGGGACCACCAGGCGGTTCCCAAAGAAAACAACACCTCGATCATCTATAGAGAAACTACCAGCAATACCCTTGGCAATGTTTCTCTTGATCCGGGTAATTCCCGTATCATGCTTCTGGGCTTCCATGATAAGATCCACAAGGGTAGGTTTCGCCACCAAGGTAGAAAGGAATCCGTGAGGAGCAATGTGAAGATTAAGCTTACAGAATTCCTCATGGAGAAGTGGTTGGCCTTGCTGCAACATGAGATTGTTGCAATAGGATTTACGGCTTAGAGCATCAGCCATGACATTGGCTTTGCCTGGGGTGTAGGTAATCCCTAGATCATAATCTGTGATTAACTCCAACCAACGTCTTTGCCTAAGGTTCAAATCTGGTTGGGTGAAGATATACTTGAGACTCTGGTGATCGGTGTAGATCTCGCAACGTTTACCAAGGAGGTAATGTCGCCAGGTCTTGAGTGCATAGACTACGGCTGCAAGCTCTAGATCATGTGTGGGATAATTATCCTCATGTGGATGCAACTGTCGAGATGCATAGGCAATCACATGACGATCCTGCATAAGAATGCAACCTAGTCCCTGTCGTGAGGCATCGCAGTAGATAATAAAGTCTTTAGTGAAATCCGGTGGCACAAGTATGGGAGCAGAAGTCAGGCGCCTTTTCAGTTCCTGAAAACTGTGTTCACACTGTGGGGACCACTCAAACTTTTTATCTTTCTTGAGAAGTTCCGTGAGGGGTTTGGCTACTTTGGAGAAGTTTTCAACAAAGCGGCGACAATAGCTGGCTAGACCAAGGAAACTCCTAACTTGTTTAACGGTCTCAGGTGGAGTCCAATCGAGAACAGCCTGAACTCTCTCGGGATTGACAGCAATGCCCTTACCAGAGATTACGTGGCCTAGGTAGGTCACTTCTGGCAACCAAAATTCACACTTGGAGAACTTGGCATAAAGGCGGTGCTCTCTGAGTTTTTCTAACACAAGTCTAAGATGTTCGGCATGCTCTTCCTCGTTCTTCGAGTAATAAGAATATCGTCGAGGTAAACCACGACGAACTTATCTAAGTACTCCATGAAGATCGAGTTCATCAGGCGGGAGAATGTGGCTGGGGCGTTGGTTAGGCCGAAGGACATGACGGTGTACTCATACTGACCATAACGAGTGACAAAAGCTGTCTTGGGAATGTCCCCGTTTCTGATCTTGATTTGATGGTAGCCTAACCTTAAATCCATCTTGGAAAAGACTGAGGATCCAGCGAGCTGATCATACAGGTCGTTGATCCTGGGGAGCGGATACTTGTTCTTTATCGTGACCAAATTAACGGGACGATAATCAACGACCATCCGATCCGTACCGTCTTTCTTCTTGACAAAGAGGACGGGGCAAGCCCAAGGAGAAGAACTAGGACGGATGAAACCCTTTTGCAAGGACTCATCGAGTTGTTTCTTAAGCTCGGCTAGTTCTAGGGGTGCCATCTTGTAGGGTCTCCTAGAGATTGGAGCAGTTCCTGGGATAAGATCTATGACGAACTCTACATCTCTGTCAGGCGGAACACCTGGCAGTTCCTCTGGAAAGACATCCGGAAAGTCACGGACTACCGGGATATCTTCAAGGTCTGGAAGAGGGCTGGCATTAAGAGAATAGAGCTGACGCTTTGCAACTCTAGTGGAGACAATGGCTATCTTGCCAGATGGGTGTGTGAGCTGAACAGACCTGGTGAAACAATCAATCTTGGCATGATGAGCTGTCAACCAGTCCATACCCAAGATGATGTTAATATCCGAAGACTTGAGAGATATCAAGGAAGCAAGGAATGCAAGTCTGTCCACAAGGATTTCATTGCCATAACTTATCCTAGAAGTTTGCCATTTGGATCCAGGAGTTTGGATAAGTAGTGGAGAGGGCATATCACAAAATGACATGTCGTGCAAGCGGGCATAGGTTTCAGAAATGAAGGAGTGAGACGCTCCAGTATCGAACAAAACCGATGCCGGATGACAGTTGACAAGGAGTGTACCAAGAACGACATCTGGATCATCATGAGCGGCTTTAGCTGAGACGTGATGCACACGTCCATGTTCAGTGGGAGCTGACTTGGCACTGATCATCTTGCGTGATGGCTTACCATGGCCAATGGACTTCTCGGGCTGGGGTGGAGCAACTCTGGTCTGTGTGCAAATACGGGCAATGTGGCCTGGCTCTCCGCACTTGTAACAAATCTTGGAGGTAGGATGTGGACCTGCATTGGAAGGCGGTCCACCAATAGGCCTGGGTGGAGCATACTGCTGAACTTGATGAGGTGCCACATAAGATGGCCTCGATACATATTTGGGTGGAAGAGCGGAGTTTGGAACCCAAATCCGGCGCTTCTGAGAGCTAAAATCGGAGGAAGATCCCAAAGCACGAGTGTGCTTACGAGACTCCTCGTAAGTGAGTTGAGCTGTCTCTGCATTAATGGCCTTGTTCACAAGGGCTTGGAATGTATCACAATGATGCAGGTGGAGATCACGACGCAACTTGGGGTTGAGACCCTTCCGGAACCTAGCCTGCTTCTTGGAGTCCGTGGACACTTCTTCTGTGGCATAACGGGCGAGGTTCTCAAACTCTCTACTATAGGCATCAACAGCCATCTTACCCTGGGTGAAACTACAAAACTCTTCTCTCTTGCGATCGATGAGGGCTTCAGGAATGTGATGCTCACGAAAAGCCTCAACGAAATCCCTCCAGGTGGAAGTCTGGCTAGCTAGAAGCATAGCCTCATAGTTCTGCCACCAAAGACTAGCAGGACCTTCCAGGTGGTGTGCAGCATAGGTGACCTTGTCACTTTCGGCTACGCTCGCGGAATGCAGCTTATGAGTGATGCTACGGAGCCAGTCATCTACATCGAGTGGCTCAATGGAATGATGGAAGGTAGGTGGGTGCAAGCGAATGAAGTCATGAATGGTCACAGGCTTATTGGACTGATGTGCGGTGTTCTCCTCGATACGTGCCAACAAGTGGTTGGACTCACGCTTGTTCCTCTCCATCTCTAGCATGAACTCTGTCAACGAAGGCTGATCGGGAGGATCCTCATCCCAACCATCTCCGTGGTTCTGGCTACGAGCAACGGAACTTCGCTTAGCTGATGACATCCTGAGAAACGAACCAAGGACGGAATCAGCATCAACTATGGACTGTAGAATGTAGGACAAGGAATTAGTATCTCTCGAACTCCTAGGGAAATTTCGGCAGCATAACGGCAGTAAAATGCTCAGAATGAGACATCCTACTAAAAATGGGGTGGTAACATACTCATCAGCATTACTCAAGGTTCTGAGATCATACTAAACAGGCTACACCGGAAATACTCGAAACTGGGGTATGACTCTGATCAACCAGTCCTATGGAACTACGGAGTAGTAACACGTGATCCTGATAGACGGAAGAGAAGCCTAGTTCCTTAACCCCGTAGGAAAGATAGGACGACTCAGATCAGAAGGCCATGAGGTAAAGGACTAAAAGAGCCTTACGTTCCATCCCACAATCAATTCCCTTACATAACTAAAGAATTTCTAGACTCAACTTCGACCAGTATGGCTTGGTAAACCTACAGGCAGTCAGGCTCTGATACCAACGCTGTCAGGACCCCGACTCAATGCCACATCGATCTAGCATGTAACACCTCATATCACCTTGCGGCCTCACGCACGGTATTCCCACGGGTGTCGCCTTACCTTAGCCTGGGACCGTTTGCGCCTTTTGGCACACGTATATGACAGTGTCGCTAGCATCCATATGATAAGGAGCCCGGACTGACATGGCTAGTCGTAAACCCAAAGTGGCACAGACTTACAGGGACAGGCATCCATGACCCAGCATCGAACGTGTCGGCCATCAGCGAGTGAATCCAGGCTGTAGCACTGGGCTAGCAGGACTCCGGTGAACCGGGCTGTAGCGGGCTAGCAGGACTCCGGTATTCGTCGCGTGACATTTCCCCGAAGGGACAGACACATGATCGAAGAAGGACACATGCCGGCCTGCCTAAGTGTTCCGGAGCAGTAGCAAGCTACCAGGGCTCAGTGGAAGCACTAGGAGACATTTCCCGGT
Source organism: Triticum aestivum (assembly GCF_018294505.1). NCBI lineage: Eukaryota > Viridiplantae > Streptophyta > Magnoliopsida > Poales > Poaceae > Triticum > Triticum aestivum. Next base: position 485,990,793 of record NC_057797.1, read on the forward strand.
AAGAGAGGCTACTAGGAATAAACAACTAGGTAGTCAGATCCCACACATAACAATACACATTACACGTACGCATAACATGCAAGTATGTGCTGTACAACATGGCATCACAGCATAACTCAACAATCATATAGAATAAGGCTCAGAAGAGCCATCACAGCTTTATTACAAACAGGGGTCACATGACCCAACAGTCAGAGCAATCAAGCAACAAGCGGAAGCATTACATGTCTGAGTACAGACATCTACAAATGAAAAAGGCTGAAGAGCCTGACTATCTACCCCATCCGATCAAGATCGTAGCTGAGGTACTAGCTACTAGTCGAAGTCCATGAGAACCCTAGCAAGACCGAAGTCTTCGCTGCAAGAAACATAAATAAAGCAACATGAGTACAAAGGTACTCAGCAAGACTTACATCAGATCCTATCATACATGCATTTGTACCAAGAGGGTAATGTGGGGTTTAGTTGCAGCAAGCCAGCTTTGACTCTGTGGCTATCCTGTTCTACGACTACCAGAAACTCTGGAGGTGAAACAACGTACACGAGTCCACTAATCACCACACAATACACTACTATGGACTCATCCCCGTCTCCCTACGAGAAGGCCATCCATAGCACTCACACTTGTCTTGAGCATTTTAGGGTATCCACTTCAAGTTGTCTATGTACCATGTAAGCATCCAAGAAGTCCATAACCGCGGACCCGGCTATTCGAATAGATCATGTTAACCCTGCAGGGGTGTACTTCTTCACACACGCTCTCGCCACTTACCGCCATGTACACGTCATGTATCTCGGCAACCTTCAAGCGGAAGCCTGGCGAGGGTGTCGGCCACGACCTGACTAACCACACAAGACTCTAATCCAGGTTTATCGCCTATTCGGGTTCCATCCGCAAGGAGATCCGGCCGGGGTTTCACTCACGGCCCCAAACGATGTGTGCAGGGTTCCCAAGCCCACCTCGCCGGATGGATCTACGCTTGGTACACCGTGCCACTTGGTGCCTAGTCTGTCCCAAGCCCACCTGGCCGGGTGCCACTTGGTAGACTACTAACACTACCTACAAACACCAGAAACTAGTTGCGACTCCTGGACAGAGATCAAGTTGGTTAATAAGCCGAGAGGGGTCGAGTTACCGGAACCCAATGTGTGGTAGTATCGAGTCATTGGACAACATACGTAGCACTCAGTGCTTAAGGACGGTTCCAGTGAGACAACCCACCATGTACTCCTACATGGCCTCTCACCGCTACCTTTACCAAATCGTGTTCACACACCTTCATTCTCAGCATCAGAACATATCGTAACACTCCAATTCATTCCCAATGAATCAGACCTGACACAACTCTAAGCAATAGCAGGCATAGCATGGTAGGAACACATCAGTGGCTTCAATCAACTCCTACACATGCTAGTGGGTTTCAACTATTTACTGTGGCAATGACAGGTCATGCAGAGGAATGGGTTCAACTACCGCAGCACAAAGTAGCAGATGAATCGTTGTTGTCCTAATGCAATAACTGAGAGCAGGAGCGAGAGAGTAGGGTTTTATCGAAATGAACAAGGGGGTTGCTTGCCTGGTAAATCAACAAGGGAGGCACTGCTTCACAGACAGGTACTCTGGAACGACTCCGGAGCAGGACCTATCGAGAAGGAACGGTGCCGGCAATCAATACACAATCATATGCAACAATATGATGCATGAGCATGGCATGTAGATGTGATGCTGTTTGAGCTAATGCAACTAGTATTCAATTGAATGAAGTCCATTTGAACAAAAGGTTCAAATGCAACTCCAAAAATAAGTCTCTTAATATGCCATAATGTGTTTTCTCATATTCAGCATGTATAAGTTGGTTTGTCATGCATGAAACTAGTACAGATGGAAAGATTGCATTTTTCTGATAATTTTTCATATATAAATTATTTCAATCTGAGCTACGGTTGAATTTCTATGAATTTTTGAAGTTTAAATCAATTTCTGGAATTTCCTGATTTAATTTAAATCCAGAAATTATATATTGCGTCAGCATTGAGTAAGCATGACGTCAGCAGTCAACTGGGCTGGTCCGGGTCAAACCTGACGTGTGGGACCCACACGTCAGTGACAGGGGGGTTAAACAGGGGTTAATTAACTTAATTAACAGATTAGGGGGGGTCGGGCCCACTGGTCAGTGTTAGTGGCTAATTAGGTTTAGTTATTTTTTTAACTAAAATTAGCAGGGCCTGGCCCCACTAGTCAGCGACCCTGGGGGGTCAAATCCCAGGTCAAACAAGTCAGACCCGCCGGCGGTTAGTCGCCGGCGAGGCCTGAACGCGACGGAGGGCTGCGGAATCGTCGCTCCGGCGACCAATCGTGCGGCGGAGAGCACCTACGCGAAGCCCAGGCTCGCGCGCATCCTGTGGCGCCCTCTGTTTCACCGGAGACGACCTATATCGCCGGCGGCGACCACTTGGGCGGCGACCGGAGTTCGGGATAGCGCGGGCGTGGGGCTGCAGCTCGCGTTCGAGCGAACGGAGGGCACAGGCGGTAGCTACGAGGCAACAGGAGCACATCGAGCTACTACGCGAGGCGGAGGTGCTCGGGGGCACGGAGCTCGCCGGCCATGGCGGACGGCGGCTTCGGGCGCTCGCGGGGCAGCGGCTACAGGGCACGCGCGAGAGAGAGAGGTGAGGGGAAAAGAAGAGGGGCTCACGGCGGACTCGCAGAGCAGGCCGGTGTGCTCGGGGACGTCCTGCGTCCGGCGAATCGACGGCGATGGCGGCGAGGTCGATCTCCGGCGTCGGTGGTGAAGAAGACAACGGCGTCGGCTATGGAGCGCGTCCGGAGGTGCGTGGCTTGACGAGGAGGTAGAGGGGGTCGTGGCGGAGCTGGGAAGCGTGTCAGGAAGGCGAGGGGAGGCCGGTGGCCACGGCAACGGCGAGCGATGGCGGCGGCAGCGCTCGGGTGCGCTCGGGAAGAGAGAACCAAGGAGGAGGGAGAGCGAGAGGGAGGGGAAAAGGACCGGGGCGGCTGCGTGGCGACGTTCGGTCCATCCAGAGCGGCGCGGGGAGGACAGGCAGGCAGGGAGGGAGGAGGCGTGGCGCGGTGGCGCGCGCGCGCGCCGGGCACGCTCCGTTCCCCTGTCGGGAAGGAAGACGACAGAGGAGGGGGGCCAGGTGGCTGGGCCGCCTCCTGGCTGGGCCGGCCTGCTGCTGCTGGGCTGCGCAGGGGAGAGCCCCAGGTAAGCACAGGTGAGGTTTTCCTGTTTTATTTCCCTTTTTCTATTTTTTTCTGACATTTGTTTGGTTTAATAAAAATACTAAACCATTTATATTCGCTTATGCCAATTTTTGTAGGGGCTAATGGTATTATTCCAGAGCTCCTCAACAAAAGGCACAATTTTTGGACATATATTTCAAATATATAATAATATATATCCAAAGCAAATAATTATCGAATTAATCCAAATGGCCAAAATAATTATCCATGAGCTCCTAAAAAATATTGTTTTGATTTTTATCTCTGTCCAATATTTTCAAAGAGCAACATGAGCATTTTCTTGGACCCTTTTGGAGAAATTTTTATTTGGGTCATTTTCAAAAATGATTCTGAGGGTTCCACCAATCCTCATTTCAAATTTAAATGAAATTTAAATATGATGCACAACTGACTGGCTAGTCTAGGTCATACCAGACTAGGGATGTGACACTCGTGGCCCAGTTTGACACTAGCCACGGAAACCTTGAAGACTTCCGGGGGGATCGGCCGGCTGTGGAACAATGGTTCCTTCGGCTCCATTATCGTCGCCTTCCCCATGTCCACCTTCTCGTCGCCGATGGTGTACAATAGGTTGCACGGGGTTTCGTCGGCCTGCAAAGAAAAGTCTGCAACCTGAGACATCCGAAATGCAACGAAAACAGGAGATTATACATTTATTGAAGGGGGCCGATGTGACAAATACCGTGAGGGCATCGAGCTCAACCAAAGATGAAGCACCACCGAGCACGTCCAGTGCCGGAGCAGGTGCGGAAGCCGGTGCGGGAGCAGGTGCAGGAGCCGGTGCGCGAGCAGGTGCAGGAGCAGGTGCAGGAGCCAGTGCGGGAGCAGGTGCGGGAGCAGGTGATGGTGCTGGTGCAACACTAGTCGAGCTTCTCCTGAGGAAGTCAGCAAGGGGAAAGTCCGCTGCATTTTTTCTGGATTTTGCCTGCTCCAATTGAAAACGGCCGGAACCAAGGTAGTAGACATATCTACAAGCACCTGTTTTGCGGCAACTACCGCTATTGCGACTGTCTCAAATGATTTCTTTTCAACCGCAATCTCAACCTTCTTGTCGATGTTTTCTTCAGTTAACCTCCGTATATCCTTTCTCTCATCCATGGTCTCATGATAGTACTTCTTCCACGTGGCGCCATCTCTGGCACCGTGCACGCGTCCATACGATGGTCGAGTCTCCACCGGGAGTCCTTTCAATATGTTCAACGCCCGGTTGAATGGAGTGTCCCACTTGGGCCTCGCCACCGCCTCAAATGGCGAGTCGCTTTCAGCCGCAATCCTGTGCTGCTCTCTCTGCAAAAGGCACAAGGATCATTTAGAAATATGACTAACATGCAGTCGAATTGATCAGAAACTAAAATTACTAGCAGTCTCATGAACTCTGTCGTTACCGCGTTCTTCTCGAAAACCTTCTTCACTGGATCCCAACGGTGCCGGGCCTTGAGGACGTCACGCTCGTACGGGACGGTGAACTCCGCCAAGGGGTCTGGGATGCCCAGACTCGCGGCTTCCGCGTCCTCCTTGGCCCATATGGACCTCTTCCCGCCATAACCATGGCTTCCGAGGTGGTGGCACCCAATGTTCTTCTTTTGAAGCCCCTTCACGTACTCTGATTTTTTTTGGCATCTTCGGCCTCGCAAGCCGCCTTGAATATTTCAAAGTGCTCTGCCGTGATTGTCAGTTTATCCTTTACAATCTCAGAGTAGGGTTCCTTTTCATTGAAGATCCGATATTTCACCCTTGCTTTCCAGGTGGCCAACGCGTCGCTAAACTTGCTCATGGCGTGTTTGTTTATCTTCTTCATTGCCGGGTCCTTATCTGGATCTTTATAATCCTTTTCATTCTGGCCCGGGAACAAGAATATCTGGTGCACCTTCTTTAGGAGGGCGGGCCTCATATTATCTAACTTGTTTAGTTTCTCATCGTTGATGGTGGTGGTTCTCCGTATGATGCAGCCAATTTGATTGCCGTAGCACACGCGCGCTTCCTCGAGCGCGTTTGGCTCAAAATTGCCGTCGTCCACCTCCGTGACCACCACTCTAGTAGTCCTGAGCTTGTTAGGAAGCCGTCGCCTCTTTGCTTTTGATTCTATACTGGCTCCGCTCCCCAAGGCAGCGCCAGTCTCGATGCTGGTCTAAGTCTCAGCGCCGGTCTCAGTTTCATCAGCAAGGCTCAAAAATTCGTCTGCCGCCCGATAGACGTTGTCGCAATCACCAGAACCCTGTCCTTCATCGTTGCTAGCCATGTTTCCTATGATTAAATCTAGTCAATTAATTCTAGACCTAATAAAATGAATAAGGACATAAAAATGCCTATTGTTTTGCAGGAACATTGACTCCTTCCCGGTGCAGCAAATCCCGGGCACTCGATATGTCCTACTTTGTAGCACAAGTCATGCCGAAATTCATGGAAAATTTCGGCATGACCTTTGCTAAAAAGTGGACAAATCAAGAACCTGAATTTTGCCGGAAAGGAAATGAACCAACATTCCGGCAAAACATAGGCCACTCCGCTTCATTCCCTGGAAACAACAAAAGGCCACTTGGGCACAACCAAACCACTTCAATGTCTATTATGATCAATGAGCAAACACAATTGACGATTTTTCATATATCATGACCACTTCAAATTTGCATCTTCTAGTGTTTGACACTTCAAGAAAATCTACACAAATCTCATGCTCTCTGAAACTCAATTCAAAAACCAAATATAGATGGAGGCAGATGTGGCGAGGGAGGCAGGGGCGTCTCTGTATAAGCCCTAGTTAAGCATATACAATTTTTTCCTACGGCGAGGGAGGCAGGGGCGTCTCTGTCAAAGCCCTATCTAAATTAATTTCCTAACTAAATTCTTTTCCTAACTAAATTAACCTAACTAATTTAGAGAGAGTGAGGAGGGGTTGGGGCTTACAGAGGATGGCTCCGGTGATGGTGTGGGAGGCAGTGGTGGCGAGGGAGGCAGGGGCGTCTCCGGTGACGGCGAGGGAGGCAGTTGTGGCGAGGGAGGATCCGGTGGCATCGACTGTGGCTCCGGTGGCGTCAATTGCGGCTCCGGTGGTGTTGATGAGGCCGCGCGGCTCCGGTGGCGTCGACGGCGCCTAACTCTGGTGGCTCCATGGGCGTCGACGTCGGCAGGAGACGGCGGCGAAGTGGGGCGACGGCGAATCGGGTAGACGGCGACGGGGTAGGTCGAGTGATTTGGGGGAGAAGTGGTGGTCGGGGGGAAACGGTTTTTTGGTTAAGTTGAACTTAGCGGTAGCGCTTTTCGCGAAATGCGCTATAGCTAAGTTAGCTATAGCGATTTTCACGAAACGCGCTACTGCTATAGCTATGTAATTTCCTTCATATTTCTTATTTCCTTTTCTGTTTCTACAGCGGGGGTCTAGGAAACGCGTTGCAGCTACGTTAGCTACAGCGCCTCCTACGAACAGACGCTACTGCTACGCCTTTCTCCTTTTTTCACCTTTTCATTTATTTTCCTCTACAATTTATTTTTCCTTTTTCCTTTTTCTATTTCTTTCTTTTTCATTTACTTTTCCATTTGTTTTTCATTTTATTTTATGTCCATTAGCAGTAGTTCTCTCCGCGCGAAACGCGCTGCTACTTATGTCCTAGTGGTAGCGTGCTTCTCCCAAGACCGCTACTGCTATGCGTACCCTACCATTTTAGCAATGGGAATATTAGTGGTAGCGCTCTTTCATGTGCACGTGCTACTGCTACTGTTGTATCTGTAGCGCGGTTTCCGCACGTGCACTACTTCTATTTAGCACTAGCAACCATTTTTTACACGCGCTACTGCTAAATTTCTATGTATAAGGTTTTCCCTAGTAGTGTCTATCTGTACAAATCATCAAGCCTTGACAAATGTCAGCCCAAGTTGATTCACCATTTGAGTGCATCATCTTGATCCATTTTCTGGACCATCTGGGTTAGTTGCAAAGCAACTATGTTAAACCTTGATCCAAATCTTCTAAAGTTAACAGGATTATAGTCCTTCCTAAGCTGATCACCCCAGACAAACTCTTTGGCTCCAATAAAGTTCCTATGGATCACTAGTGCACAACCAAGTTTACTGCAGTGAACTTCAAACGATGATTACCATTTAACCATAGAACCCCAGATCAAGCCAGGGCATCATAAATGCTCCATCTTGGAAGGAGATAACGCTAGACACCATTTACTTGTCTCTCGTGAGCTCACTATGCATTGTCCCGTGGTGACCGCGCAGCTAGCAAGCCTGTGCGCACGCTCTATGCGCAGCGGCCGCATCCAACGCGCCGTTTCTGCTTCGTCCTCTTTCCTCTCATCATCTTAGCGCGCGTGAGCATGTCCCTTGGCTTCACCTCGTCATCACTATTCCCCTGGACCCCTCTCCCCCTCCGTCCGCTTCCTCACCGATGCAAGCCGCCGCATCCTCATGAGCGAACAGTGGCGGTTTGGCTCGAAGCTCGCCATCTTCTTACTCCCTGCACTCCCTTGGACGCCTCTTCCTCGCGAGCTCTCCCTCCTGTTCCCTCTCGTCGCCTAACCCCGAGCTCATGCGCGTGCACACGCATCCGCGGTGCCGGCCACGTGTCTACGGCGATGCCAGCTCGGCCTCCTCCTCCCCTGCCCATATAAGGTCGTGTCGAGCGCGCTTCTCATTCACTTCAAGAAGCCTCCCCAACCCCTTCCCTGAGCTCCAAGAGCTCCCAAGCCCTCCGATGGCCGCCTCGGCCACCGACGGCCTTTGCTCGAATCCGAGCGAGCCGAGCTCCCTCCCGTCTCTTTTCCACTAGAAGAGCCTCCTCGACCCACTAATCCTCCCCGCATCTTCTTTTCCTCTTCGGGTCAACCACATCGCCGGCACCCACCATCCGCCACGGCCCCGTCTCCTCTCACTCCGGGGCTCCTCGACGGCCGTTCTTTGCACCGGCGGGCGTGCCTCGTTCCCTCGAACACACCTGTGGTCGTAGAGCGGCAAACGGTACCCGGAGTCGCCGGCAATCGCCGCACGACGCCGGCGGCCTCCCTGCTTCACGAGCGGGCACAAGGGAGATGAAGACGATGACCCCCTGCGCGTGGGACCCACCCTTCAGCCTCACCTGCGTTGACTAGACGCTGATGACGTGGATAAGTGGACGCACAGTTACGGTCGGTACGTCTTCATAAGCTGAAAGCGTATTCTCTGGGTGCTTCAGCTGAAAGTACGTTTTCGTTATTCTGAAAGCGTATTTACTCTCTGTTTCAGCACGTAATGCATTTTCCCTGAAGCTAAGGCGTATTCTTCAAACTATGCTTTCTGCTTTTCTGTTTTGGCCCTGTCTGTAAATATTTTCATTACAGATAGGTACCTAGCAGAAAACTTGTCACAACTTTTTGCTCACAACTCCAAACGAGGTGATTCCAAAGCCCACTTCTTCGTTTCGTCGAGCCCATTCCAATGGAATAATTTTCACCATGTTTTGACATTATGAACATGACCATTTTGCCCTTGCGCTTAATCAGCCCCCTCCGAGAGAGAACTTTTTCCGGCGATTCTTTCCGCGAGCTTCTCGCACTTTTTCCTGGTGATTTCTTCCACCCCAGGCAAGCCACACCCTCCATTTGCATGATTGCAATGCAGTGACATGGTTTATTTATTTGAACTTGTTTAAAATATTGCATTAGCTATGTATGATTTGTTCATGGCATTTCTCGGAGTATTGTTTTGGATCTTGATATTGCCATGATATTGCTTGGAGTTCTAGGACTTATGTTTTGATGATTATGTGGATGACATGTGCATTTGGATTCTTAGTGGCTATTATGATTATTTTCATGATGGTATCTAGTATTATTTTGGAGTATTACTTTGGATATCATATTGCCTTTGGATTATTAGTGGCTAGTGTTATTTTCATCATGATGCTAGATGATATTATGTTTTGGAGTATGATGTTGGAGATGATGCTTGCATATGGTTCATAGCTGCATAGTTAGTTCTTGATATTTAAGTAGTAGTATTATCGTTCTTGGATTCATCATGATAGTAGTGTTATACTGTCCTCGGAGTATTTTGGTAATACGATATTAAGCTTTCGATTATTTGTTGGATATTGCTATGAATTTATAGGTTGATAGATGATATCGGAGTATCAGTCATTACTGTAATATTTTGGGGACAAATTCTATCATTAAGTTGGTCTGGTGCCACCGAATCGGGCTTTTTCCAGTGCAACCACATTTGCTTTTTATGGGAAGGCCCTAATGCAGTCTATTGCTATGCCTCTCGCCGGTGCCTCCAACGAGGGAAGGTTATGGGCATGCGGTACCCTGACCCGGTAAGCAGACATAACCTTGTGTGCCCGTAGTTGTTGTTAGGCGCCTTTTTGTTCCATTTGGGACCGTTTTTGTTTTGCCACGACAGTGGCCGTTGGTGCCTTTGTTAGGCATGGGGCCACCCAGGACTAAACCCAAAATGGGTGTTGGTCGCAGTGGCCGAGAGAGTGTCATGGCAGCAGGTCGGTTTTGTCGGAACGCCGTTGGTCCACCCGAATGGGAGTGCGAGGCCATGGGTTGCGTGGTGTGGGTAAAGTGGGCTACCTCTGTAGAGTGTGTGTGTTTATTCTATTAAGAGCCGTGTCCTCAGTCAATGGGCACAAGTTCGTACCAGGTCACACTGTTCGATCAACACTCACATGAGGGAATGACTTATAGGTGATTTATATATTAATATACTTTGAGCAGTAACAGTTTCGCAGGATGTTCATGATGATGTTGGGATGATCTTGAGGATGATCATTCAGTTTGTGATGTAGTCACAAGGTGATCATGTGGATGCTCTATTTGTGATCCGTGAATGATCACCATTTGATTACGAGGTAACCCGTTGGACCAAGTGTGGTTTCGTTTGTGATCCGTGAGTGATCACCATTTGGTTTTGATCATGAGGTGATCGAGATGGTATATTACTTGGCCGATTAGCCAAGAGTGATATGGTTATGGAGATTTGAGATGTTGGTTTATCAGCATGATAATAGTTTCATACCATGCTTAGTAGTTGCTCCATCATCATAGCTGTTAATTTAATTAACCAGTTTAATGCTATGTTATTGTCTTGCCTTGATGTTTCTGGTTGTTGTGAGCTTGCAAGTACATTCAATGTACTAACCTGACGTGTCATGCCAGATTGTAGGTGATGCCGTGATTGATTGATTGTTGGTCGAGGTTTCGTTCGTGCGAGCTTGATCGTGTCCCAGCCAGAGTCCCTGCAGAGTGGAGTTTACCACCTTCGTCGTTGTTCTGCCGCTAGAAGTATTTCGCTACTTTGAGTTGTTCCGCTGCTAGCATAGAGCAAGTGTAGTATCGTAGGCATAGTATCACCATGCTGAGGTGCTTCTTTGTAACATCAGACCCATGTATTATTATTCTTGTAATAAGAGCTGATTTGTTCTATGTCAAGCAGTCCCGTATTCCAAAGACTTCTCCTCGATCTTTGGGCTGGAATAGGGGGCGTTCCGGTTTCTCTAAGCCGGGGTGCCACACTTCTGAAAGGTAATACCACTTTCTCATGACAGTATCTAAACAGTAGCACAACACCAATAGAGATAACAAAGCTCAAACATATGGATGAAATCCGTGGGGAGTAACAACCTTTGTTAGGAGGTTTAATGTGTAGAGCATAGAGATCAAGCACTTCTCCGGAACCATTTGTTGTTATCTACTATGGTTGCCATGCTTACTATATACTCCTCGATTAGTTTAATGTTTCCAACATCTTTTGGTGCAATTCCACTAAATTATATGGTATCTTCTAAGAAGATCCCTGTTTGCACAAGTAGAGATAATTACATATTACATTAATAGTGGCATCAAATCAGTGGCAAAATAGTTGCTCGTTCCAGACATAGCAATAAATTAAGAGGCAACAATATATCATTACTTGTGTCATCTCAGTTCCAGTGCTTAATTATAGCACCGGGAGTTGATTTTTGTTTTTCTTCCGCTTGTTCTTCCCCTTCATCACTTGGTTCAATAACAGACAAGCTTCGCCTTCAATGTAAGATTTGGCATGTCAATTAGGGACGACAAGTATAGCACTAAGAAACGACATTAATTTTTTGATGGAAGTGGCAAAATATATGCCAAAAGTTGTGGAGTATCCTTATCTTACCTCAATGGGATATTACGGTGCACATACAGATTGGACGTCTTGTCTCCATTCGTGCAGTTCACTAAAATCAAGCAACATTACCGTACAAGTAGCACAACATATGAAAGCACACTGCACAATCATGTGAAAGAAGGCTAGTACTGACCTCTCATGACATGGAATTCAAACAACTCACAAGAAGAAGATCTGAACCAAATTTGCCAACACGGATAGGAAGTAAGATCTCCTCTTGTGCAGTTCCACTAAGATCAAGCAATCAAGCAACGTTGTCGGTGTGACATTTTGGTTGAACTGCACAAAACACTCTTAAAACAAAAGTGTTTTGTGCAGTGCAACAAAAGGTCACAATAGCAACGAGGTGAAGTACATAACCCTTTTAGCATGTCATTTAATAACCTCTAGTCCATGTGTAGTCCTTGGAACCAAGCAGGTAGGGACTAGGGACTTTTTAGTTGGGACTAAAAAAAGTCCTAGGACTTTTTAACCAAACAGGGCCTTAGATTAACAACAGGTAAAGAGTTGCACGGGACAATGGACTCACCATCACCATGTGCATCTACTGATGTATGAAGGGGTGATGCACAGTTTGTTGCAACAAAGAACAAACAACCAAGGAGCATATTTGTGTTGGTCCCAGATTTGTTATCTTTAGACACCTTTCCCTATGTGAGCACATCAAATCTAGTCATGTTGAAACTCTATAGCCTTGTCCCCCAAAACAAAAAGATCAGTTCATTGCAGATGTTCGTACTGCGTTTGTCATTGTTTTGCCTTTTCGACCAAAGTAGGTGCCGGATAGCCAATCTGTACTAGTACTGTCCCCCTTCCTTTCCTCTTTGAACCACGTCCTAGATTCGTGCTATACAACTTTCCCCACTACTTTTCCCCCTTCCTTTCCTTTTTGAACCATGTCCTAGATTCATGCGATACAACTTTCCCCACTACTTCCCCAATTCCTTTCCTCTTTGAACCATTCATGCTATACAATTTCCCCACTAATTTCCTATGTGATCCAACACCAAGATTCGAGTGCAAAAGCGGAAAAAGCCCACATGCAGCTAGAGCAATGCATGTGGAATAAGTAAATTATACCTTAAGGTTCTTGGGGTATGGTTCGGTGGCGACCGCAGGCCGTTCTGCCCACACTACGTATGGCGGCGAGGAAGAAGGGGTCGGAGGCCCTCCCGCGTCACCGCTGGGTTAAAGAGAACAGCTGCGCCGGTAGTGGATTCCCTCCCTTGTCGATGATGACAGCGTTAAGCCTCCTTCCCTTCCCGATAGACTGATCCTGCTGACTCTTTGACCAGCAGTGAGCGGAGAGAGAGGCCAACGAAGTTGTCGGCATCCTGGGAATGGGGGTACCCAAACTTGCCTGCCTACGGCCCAGGGCATCGCTCCACCAACATCCTGGTATGGCCCATTTTCACCAACAACCACTCAAGACCCTCGCGAGGGGCCAAACCTCGCGAGGCAGACGACACCAAGACCTCCTCCGGGGCGGCCTCGCTAGGTTGTGTAATGCCCCTTATGTAACTTACCATATTTGTATTCCAACTCTTGCCATTTTTGTCTCTATGTTATGATATTTCCCTCGTGGTTGGGTTTTGTCTTCGTTTTGCATTTTGTTCATGTCATGCATCTCATATCATGTCATCATGTGCAACGCATTTGCATACATGTTCGTCTCAAGCATTTGAGCATTTTCCCCGTTGTCCGTTTTGCATTCTGGCACTCCTACGTCCTCTGGCGTCCCCTTTTGTCTCTTTTCGTGTGCGGGTGTTAAACTTTCTTAGAATGGACCGAGACTTGCCAAGCAGCCTTGGTACACCACTGGTAGACCGCCTGTCCAGTTTCGTGCCATTTGGAGTTCGTTTGATACTCCAACTGTTAACCGAGGAACCGTAAAGGCCTCATGTGTGTTGCAGCCCAAAACCCCTCGAAAGTGGCCCAAAACCCATCCAAACCCCCTCCACCCTCTCGGCCGTTCGATCATTACCGCGTGGCCAAAAACCGCACTCCATTTGGACTCTCCTAGCTCCATCTACCTATAAATAGACCTCCCCCTCAGAAATTCATGGTCAAAAACCCTAGATCTTCCCCTCTCGCCCGTTGGACACATCCGCCGCCGCGCCCGTCCAACTACAGGCCGCCATGTAGCATCGCGCCAACCGCCGCCGCCGCAGCCCGCGGCCGGTCCTCCCGGCCCGCTCGTGCACCGCCGCCCGCGTCCGCTCACGACCGCCGCCTCCCGCACCAAGCTCCACCGGCCGAGCCCTCGCCACTATCTCTCCACTCTGCCGTGCCGCCCAGCCGCTGTTCTCCACCATCCGCCCGCCGCCCGATCCCAAGCGCCACCCAGGAGCCGCGCCGCTGCACAGCTACTCCGGCGACCTCGTCAAGTCTGGCGAGCCCCCGCATCGCTCCGGCCACCGCAGTTTTCCTCTCCGGTGAACCTCGGGCTCCGAGCTCCCAGATCCAGATCCACTAGGGTTGACCTCTCTTTTCCTCCAAGTCTTTTTATGCTATATTTTCAAGCATTTTCTTCATGTCATAACTCTGTCATCGTAGCTCCATTTTGGGCGTGCCATGTATCAAAATGTTCATCTATTTGTCCTCTTCATTTTGTTCCATTGCACCATGCGTGTTTGAGTCCATCTTGATGTCTAAAATTCTGTTGCAAGAGTGCTATAAAATGTTAGTTCTTGATTCTTATCAGATTATGAGCATTTGTCATTTTTGCCATGATTAATGTGTGCTACATATGAGCATGAGCTCTACATGTGTTTTGGGCTATGCCATGCCATCTTTACAGGGGTGTATGCCATGTATTTTTGTTATCAATGTGGTGACTAGAACATGCATGAAAAGTAGCTCTCGTGATGTTGCTGATTTCAGGGACTTAGAATTTCACTAAGTCATTTCCCTGATGTTATTTTTATGCCATGTATTCATGTTGCTCCAGAGTGATCCATGCCTCTTTTGAGTATGTTCAGTAACGATGATTTGAGCATATGGTAGTTATCTATACATCCATGTCCTTGTTTGCATTTTTGGAGTACCTTAGCATGACTCAATCTTGCTCTACTTTTGCTATAAAATGTTCCTGGCAGATTGTTTACGTGTTAGTCAATTTTGCCGAGGTTGTTGTAGTTGATTCATGCATTCTATGAGATTGTTCTTGCCATGGTTAGCTACTTGATCATGTATTCTTGGTGGGAGTATGTTTAGTTTGTCATGCAATGCCTTGTGTTGAGTGCGTCGAGCTCGCAAACGTGCCTACGTAACTCTGTTTTTGCCATGTCCAGTTTTCTGCTAAGTCTAAATCTTTTAATGAAACTTGCTATGTTTACATGGTTGCCATCATGATTTCTGTGCCCTTTTGGCTTATGGTCAGTAAGGGACTTTTGTTATATGCTTTGAGTAGATTCATGCCATGCCTTTGTTTGCTATGATATGATCCTGTAGCATGTTGATAACTTGCTCTAAACATTGCTTCCTGATGTTAAATCCTGACATGTTATTTTCCCTAAGTCTGTGAAGCTGATATCTTTTACACTTTTGCCATGCTTGTTTGAGCCCGCTATTGTGTGTTTTAGCCGTAGCTCAGTGTTCATCTTTTGTCAAGCATCTTGAGTAGATCACAACCTTGTGCTTTGTTGCTATGTTTGAGTGCAGTAGCTTAGTTTCTTCTTGCATTTTAGATGGCATCGTGCTGTTAATCGCAGAATCGTGCCATTATTGTTTTGCTTACCATTTGCAAACCATGCATCCGATTCCAGTGATCTTCATATCGATTTCGACCAAAATCAACTCATCTTTCTAGCGGGGCACTTGGTTTGCCAAGTTGAGGCCTGGTTCAATATTTTCCTTCCGGAGCACGCATATGCATTGCATACTACATCCCGCATATCATGCCAAGTTTTGCATCATGTTGCTTGCGCATTGCACCATGGTTGATTGTGTTTTCATTTTCTTGTGTTCTTGCCTTGGTAGAGCCAGGAGACGAGTACGTGATCAAGGAACCCATTGAGTACGCTTTCGAGGATCAAGCTTACGTCAACATGGAGAACTTTGCAGGCAAGATGACCATACCCTCGAAATCACTTCTATCTTTGCTTGCTAGTTGCTCGCTCTATTGCTATGCCTATGCCGCGATACCTACAACTTGCTATATCATACCTCCCACATTTCCATGTCAAACCTCTAACCCTCCCTGTCCTAGCAAACCATTGTTTGGCTATGTTACCGCTTTGCTCAGCCCCTCTTATAGCGTTGCTAGTTGCAGGTGAAGATTGGAGTTTGTTCCTTGTTGGAACATGTTTATTGTTGGGATATCATTATTATATCTTGTTTACTTTAATGCATCTATATACTTGGTAAAGGGTGGAAGGCTCGGCCTTATGCCTGGTGTTTTGTTCCACTCTTGCCGCCCTAGTTTCCGCCATACCAATGTTATGTTCCTTGATTTTGCGTTCCTTACGCGGTTGAGTTATAATGGGAACCCCTTGACAGTTCGCCTTGAATAAAACTCCTCTAGCAAGGCCCAACCTTGGTTTTACCATTTGCCACCTAAGCCTTTTTCCCTTGGGTTTCGCGGACTCAGGGGTCATCTTAATTTTAAACCCCCGGGCTAGTGCTCCTCTGAGTGTTGGTCCAACTTGTCATCCGCTAGTGGCCACCAGGGGCAACTCTGGGCTGGCCTACCGGAAGTTTGGACAATCCGGTGTGCCCTGGGAACGAGATATGTGCAGTTCCTATCGGGATTTGTCGGCACATCTGGATGGCTTTGCTTGTCTTGTTTTACCATTGTCGAGATGTCTTGTAACCAGGATTCCGAGTCTGATCGGGTCGTCCTAGAGAAGGAACATCCTTCGTTGACCGTGAGAGCTTCTGATGGGCTAAGTTGGGACACCCCTGCAGGGTTTTGAACTTTCGAAAGCCGTGCCCGCGGTTATGGGCAGATGGGAATTTGTTAATGTTCGGTTGTAGAAAACCTGACACTTAACTTAATTAAAATGAATCAATAGCGTGTGTAGCCGTGATGGTCGCTTTTTGGCGGAGTTCGGGAAGAGAACATGGTCTCGTGTTATGCTTGAACGTAAGTAGTTCTAGGATCACTTCTTGATCATAGTTTATCGACCGTGCTTTGCTCCTCTTCTCGCTCTCATTTGCGTAAGTTCGCCACTATATATGCTAGTGCTTGCCGCAGCTCCACCTCACTACCTTTTCCTTCCCATAAGCTTAAATAGTCTTGATCGCGAGGGTGTGAGACTGTTGAGTCCCCGTGACTCACAGATTACTTCCAAAACTAGATGGAGGTGCCAATGATGCCATTCCAGGGGATGCGACCGAACTCAAATGGGAGTTCGAGGATGATTCAGGACGTTACTATGTTTCCTTTCCAGACGATCAGTAGTGGAGCCCAGTGGGGGCGATCGGGGATCTTATGCAATTGGGGTTGTCTTTATTTTGGTTCCGTAGTTGGACCTTGATTGTATTCTGGATGATGTAGTGCTATATTTATGTATTGTGTGAAGTGGCGATTATAAGCCAACTCTTTATCTCTTTCTGATTCAGTACATGGGATGTGTAAAGATTACCCCTCTTGCGACATGCCTACAATGCGGTTATGCTTCTAAATCGTGCTCCGACATGTGGGAGATATAGCCGCAGAGTGGGTGTTACAGGTTGGCTCCTGAGGAGCGGAGATATCTATGCAAGGGGCACCTTGCGATATCCGCGTGACGTGAGCCATGACGACCAAGGTCAGGCGGGCACTAGTGGGCGCAGGGTGCCAGTTTCCTCTTTGATGCTAAGGAAGCAGGCGCAGGCAAGGAGTCCCGAGGCATTAGGCAAAGGTTTCCACATCGGTGCAACAAGACCAAGACCAGCAGGACGATAGGACAGAGGTCACTGTGGAGCCCACGATGGTGTCACCCCCAGAGCTTTTGGTAGGCAAA
Source organism: Triticum aestivum (assembly GCF_018294505.1). NCBI lineage: Eukaryota > Viridiplantae > Streptophyta > Magnoliopsida > Poales > Poaceae > Triticum > Triticum aestivum. Next base: position 486,008,142 of record NC_057797.1, read on the forward strand.
GACCATCTTTTGTCAGGATAACTTGTACTAGTTGTCCCCCTTCAAAATTGGCCGTTGTCGGATCCCTTCCAGCCTAAGCATTTGGGAAGAGGACGAGGGCCTCTATAAATAGGGATATCCACCACCATAGTCAGGATGGGCTCATCTTAGATCGGATCCACTCCACCAAGGCCATCTCACCAGTTCATCAAGCTCAAGAACACCTCCCCTCAGGAGGCTGTTCGTCCACTTTACTAGTTCATCCTCAGCCCACGAAGCAATCCACCACACTACACTGGTGTAGGGTATTACACCACAACGGTGGCGCGAAATAGTATAAACTCTCATGTCACTTGTTCCTTGGGTTCGGCGAGCTAGGCCTAGAGATTGTTGCGAGAGTAAGCGAGAGAGAGAAAGATCTCCGTGTGCACCGAGTGTTTGAACCTCAAGGGTTTGATGGAACCCACGATCCGACATTTGGCACATCAGGTAGGAGCGTCCGGAAGCTTCGCCTCTCCGGTTGATTCGTCCAGCTCCATGGCAGATGCCATCCCTCCAATTAGGCCGGCGGGCGCCTGCGGATGCGCCAGGGACGTCCGGGCCTTCACCCATGCCTTGCGGCAGGTGCGGTGGCCGCACAAGTTCAAGCCAGAGATGCCGCCCCGTTACCACTGCGCGGCTGATCCGGTGGCCTTCCTACAGGCGTATGTGGAGGCCATCCTAGAAGCCGGAGGCAACAACCAGGTCATGGCCAACTGTTTCCCCTGGCCCTGGCCGGCGTGCCACGCGCCTGGTTGCTCAGCCTGCCAGGATCTTCGATGGCCTCCTGGGGGGAGCTGCGCGGTCTCTCCGTCGCGCGCTTTGCGGCACAGACGCCTCTCGCCATAGCAGCCCTCCTCGGTGGTTTGCGGGCGCCATCCACGGATCGCAACGTCAAGCAGTTCATCCGCCAGGTTGGCGCCACCCGTGCTCAGCCGGGGGCTCCCCCGGGATGGGCGGTGCCCCAGGCCGACCTCACCTTCAGCTCGGAGGACCACCTAGCTATCACCACGGGCTCGGGCGCGCTCCCAATGCTATGCACACCCACCATCTGCAACATGGCGGTGACCAAATCCCTCATCGACGGTGGGGCCGTCCTCAACGTGCTCTCCGTGGAAGCCTTCGGCTTGCTTCATGTACCATACGGCAGGCTCCGCCCCACCAAGCCTTTCTCTAGAGTCGGCATTGGCTCCTCCAGCCCCCTAGGGCAAATACGCCTCCCGGTCACCTTTGGTACCCGTGACAACTACCGCATCGAGCTGATCGAGTTCGACATCGCCCACATCAGCCTCCCGTACAACGCCATCCTTGGGTACCCTGCCCTAGCTCAGTTCATGGCAGTGACCCATCCAGCCTACAATCTCATGAAGATGCCAAGGAGCAGCGGCGTTCTCACCGTGGCCGGGGACAACAAGGAAGCCCTAACGACTCTCAAGCTCGCCTTTAGAGCCGCCGCGGTGGCACGTCCAGCCGATGATGCCGCCTCGGGGGCTAAGGGGGCCGCGCCAGCAAAAAGAAGCAGTTGTTCACTCAAGATCGGGCTGAAACCAAGCAAGTGCCAGTCGAGGAAGACAGGGCCTCGGGAGCCACTTTCACCATAGGCGTCAACCTCGATCCTGACCAAAAAGAAGCGCTGGTGAGATTCTTGCATGCGAACAAGGAGGTATTCACCTAGGAGCCCGATCAACTGGTGGGAGTCCCAAGGGGAGTAATCGAGCATCACGTAAGGGTGTGCCCCAATGTGCGCCCTTGAAGCAGAAGGCGTGACGGGTCCACGGAGAAGCAGTCCTTCATCGTCTAGGAAATCCGCAAGCTACAAGATGCAGGTGTCATCCGCGAGGTCTGGTACACAGAGTGGCTGGCGAACCCCGTCGTTGTGCCCAAGAAAGGTGGGAAGGAACGTATGTGTGTCGACTTCACCAACCTCAACAAAGCTTGCCCTCAAGACCCGTTCCCGCATCTGCGCATCGACTAGATCGTCGACTCCACCGCCGAATGCGACCTGCTATGTTTTCTAGTTGCCTTCTCTGGTTATCACCAGATCAAGATGGCGGTGGAGGACGTGGAGAAGACGGCCTGCCTGACCCCGTGCGGGGTAATACTGCTACACCTGCATGCCGTTCGGACTGCGCAATGCTGGGGCAATCTTCTAGTAGCTGATGCACATCGCCCTGGGCCAACAGCTCGGGAGGAACGCTGAGGCCTACGTCGACAACATCGTGGTGAAATCTCGAGAGGCAAGGACCCTAATACAAGAATTAGAGGAAACTTTTGCCAGCCTGCGACAGGTGGATTTGCGGCTCAATCCATTGAGGTGCGTGTTCGGCGTCCCTTCAGGCAAGATGCTGGGTTTCCTCGTGTCGCACAGGGGGATCGAGGCAAATCCAGACAAGGTCAAGGTGATAGAAGACATGAGCCCGCCCCAAACTCTCAAGGAAATGCAGAAGCTCGCGGGTTGTGTGACCTCGTTGGGGCGCTTCATCTCCAAGCTGGGAGAACGCACCCTGTCGTTTTTCAAGTTGATGAAGAAGAAGGGCCAGTTCGAATGGACCCCAGAGGCTGACCTGGCGTTTCAGACATCAAGAGGTATTTGACCAGCCCCCCGGTGATGGTCGCGCCTCGACCCCTTTAGCCCCTGGTGCTCTACCTGGCCACCACGCCGCATTCAGCCAGCGCGGCATTGGTGGCTGTCCAGGAGTGGCGCTAGGCCAAGGATGCGCCGCATAACGCCGTACCTCCAGCCGGGACAGGGCGGCGCTAGGACGGAACCGCTAAAGCCATGACGACGCCCTCAAACGATCATACCCCGCAAGACGGCGTCTCTGGGCCTGTGAATGCCATGATGGATAACCAAGCTCCTGAGGCCCCCGTACCTCGGGAGGCACCACAACCTTCGGAGGCCGTATGCTCCACCGGCGCTCCCGCCCTCATCGAGCACTCGGTCTACTTCATAAGCATGGTAATACGGGACACAATGCCATAGAAGCTCCTGCTCATGCTCCCGGTGGCCTCATGCAAGCTGCGCCATTATTTCCAAGGACACCCAATTAAGGTCATCTCATCCTACCCACTAGAGAGGGTGCTCCGGAACCCCAACACAGCGGGAAGAGTTGTCGAGTGGAACATCGAGCTGCTGGCATTTCAGCTGGAGTTCAGCACAACCAGGGTCATCAAGGGAGCTGCCATCGCCGACTTCATGGCAGAATGGACCGACACTCCAGAACCCGAAGCGGGCGAGAATCGGTCCCTTTCACCAGGAAGTGAAGCGCCAGACGGCTGGGTCCTATACTTTGACAGTGCATTCGCACGCTAGGGTGCGGGTGCTTGAGCCGTGCCCATCTCGCCCACTCAAGACAAACTCTACTACGCCGTGCAACTCTGCTTCCAGCGGGGTGAGAAGGTCTCCAACAACATCGCGGAGTACGAAGGTTTGATCGCTGGCCTCAAGGCTGCGGTGGCCTTGGGGGTGAAGCACCTCACCATCAAGGGTGACTCTCAGCTCCTCATCAACTTCTCCAACAAGGTATACAAGCCAAAGGACAAGCACATGGAGGCATACCCCGTGGAGGTACGCAAAATGGAGAAGCAATTCTTGGGCCTAGAACTGTAGCATGAGCCCCGCGACACAAACAAGGAAGCGGATGATATTGCCAAGAGGGCATCAAGGAGACAGCCCCAGGAGCCTGGCATCTTTGAGGACCGGCTCTTTAAGGCTTCAGCAGCCCCTCCGGCTACGGAGCCTACGGCGCCTTGAGAGGAGCTCCCACCACCACCAACCTCAGGAGCTACAGCCTGCGGCCCGACCTCAGGAGCATGCCTGCTCCTTGCGCTTGAGACTCACGAGGGGTGCTGGGCTAAAGAATTCAAGGCGTACCTGCTGCGGGGGACACTGCCGGAGAAAGAGGAGGACGCGGAGTGCGTGGCCTAGCAAGCTACGGAGTATTGCATCCAGGATGGTGAGTTGTACAGGAAACGACCAAATGATGTTTTTTAAGATGCATCTCCAGGGAGAAGGGGGCGAGTTGCTAGCTGACATACACGGCGGGGACTGCGGGCACCACTCGTCGTCGCGCACCCTGGTTGGCAAGGCGTTCCACATCAGATTCTACTCGCCCACGGCACTCAGCGATGCAACCGAGCTGGCGAAATCCTGCGAGGCTTGCCAGTTCCATGCCAAGCAAATACACCAGTCTGCTCAAGGCCTCTAGACCATCCCACTCTCATGGCCGTTTGTAGTCTGGGGGCTAGATATCCTCGGTTCGTTCCCTCGAGCGCTAGGGGGCTACCGCTACCTCTACGTCGCCATCGACAAATTCACCAAATGGGCGGAGGTGGAAGCCGTCCGCACCATCCCAGCTGGGTCGGCGGTAAGGTTCATCAAGGACCTCGTGAGCCAGTTTTGGGTCCCTAACCGCATCATCATCGATAACGGCTCGCAGTTCACTAGCAATCTCTTCAAGACATATTATGCTAACCTTCGAATGCAGATTTGCAACGCTTCGGTAGCACACCCCAGGAGCAATGGTCAAGCTGAGCGCGCCAATGCGGAGGTCTTGAGAGCCCTCAAGACCAGGACCTTCAAGAAGAAGCTCGAAGCCTGTGGCAGGGGCTGGCACGACAAGCTCATGTCCGTGTTATGGTCCATCCGCACCACCGCCACCAAGCCAACGGGCGAGACCCCGTTCTTCCTCGTCTATGGAGCAGAAGCGGTTCTCCCCAACAAGGTCAGGCATCGCTCCGCATGGGCCATGCGGGGGATGGACCTTGTGTTGGGGGAGGAACGCAGCCGTCAAGCCTCTCTATGAGCGGCAAGGTACCAGTAGGCGCTGCGGCGGTATCAGTACTGCAGCGTCCGCTCCAGGACGCTTGAGGTGGGCGATCTCGTCCTGAGGTGGGTGCTCTCCAAGGAAGGGCTGCATAACTCTCGACCTTGTGGGAGGGCCCATTTAGGATGGCCCGCGTCTCCAGTCCTGGCGCCGCGCGCCTCGAGACACAGGATGGGACCCCCATCTAGAACGCCTGGAACATCCAGCACCTCCGGAAGTTCTACCCATGAAGCAAGGCCCAGTACCTATGAAGGTCTCCGCTCGTGACACTCTCACGTAATAATGAGTGGGCACTACAAAAAAAGACACATCCGCGACATTTTGGACCGAACGAATTTTTTTTCTGTCATACATATGACACTTCTATGAAGATAATTGTGACAAAACCCGGTATCATCATAGATGTGGTGGGCTCCTACTTCTATGACAAAAAATCATGACAGAAAATGGGCTTTTCGTCCTGGGCGGGCCGGAGACGCAGCCGCATGACATTCTTTAGGCCGTCCATGAAGGAAACACCATGGTAGAAGCGAGGGGGGGGGGAATTTCGGGGAGTTCTTGGTTACGGTGGGAGGTCGGGGGCCGAGCAATGCGCGTTTCTCTCGTACACGTACGCGCGTGTGTGCGAGGCATTGGCTCTAACTGAACCCGAGCGAGGCGTTGGGCTCTAACTGAACCCGAGCGATTGCACTATAGGCTACGCGTTACTGAACCCGAGCGATCGATCGATGGCTGTTAACTGAACCCGATCAAGCGATTCCTTCGCTACTGCTGCTAACTGAAGCCGATCGATGGGATGAACAGTGAGCATTGCGGGGGGGGGGGGGGTTGGATGAACAATGAGCGCTGGCGTTGCCTCTGGATGAACAGGACCCCGTGGTGTGGTGGAGGGCTGGATGAAGAGTAGTCGGTGGAGGGGTGCCCGTGGAGGGGTGGATGAACATGACCCCGTGGTGTGGAGGGCTGGATGAACAGTAGATGGTGGAGGGGTGGTTGAACAGGACCCCGTGGTGTGGAGGGCTGGATGAACAGTGGACAGTGGAGGGGTGGTTGAACTGGACCGCGTGGTGTGGAGGGCTGGATGAACAGTAGACGGTGGAGGGGTGCCCGTGGAGGGGTGGTTGAACAGGACCCCGTGGTGTGGAGGGCTGGATGAATAGTAGACGGTGGAGGGTTCGTTGAACAGTAGCCGGTGGAGTAGCGCGCGGTGGAGGCTGGATGAACAGGGGCCCGTGGATGAACAGTCGCAGGTGGAGGCTGGAGGAGGTCGACGGTGGATGAACAGTAGCTCGTGGAGACTGGAGGGGGTCGACGGTGGAGATGAAGAGTATCCCGTGGAGTCCCTTTTGCGGTATGCCACACCCCTCCCGATGAACAGGACCCCCGTTTCGACCATAGCGCTCCAACACAAGTCCGTTTCCTCCGTTTTGCGGTACGCCACACCCCTCCCGATCAACAGGACCCCCGTTTCGACCGTAGGAGGTCCGTTTCCTCCGTTTTGCGGTACGCCAGACCCCTCCCGATGAACAGGATCCCGTTTCGAACGTGGCCGGTCGAACACAAGGCCGTTTCCTCCGTTCTGCGGTATGCCAGGCCTCGTTTCCATCGCTTGTTCCGTCCAAGCCCTCCCGATGAACACGACGCCTTCCGTTGCCTCCCCATGAACACGATGCATTCCGTTGCCTCCCCATGAACACGGCGACGACGTTGTTTCTCCATTCGGACCCAGCCATGTACACGAGCCCTCGCCATACGTATGTGCGAGTAGGCGTTCGAGACCCCGCCCGTATGTACACATATGTGGCCGTATTTTCTTTCTTGCACCCTGGCCGCTGTACGTACGTGTACATGCTACGTGCGCGCCTCTACTACGACACGTGCGCGCCTCTACATCGACCAGTATGTACGTACACGTTCGCGACCAGAATGACAACGCTACATATGCTTCGACCAGGTGGGTCCCGACTGTCAAGCACTTCCTTGCTTGTGAAGATGTAGCTGGTCGGTCCCAGTAGTTAGGGGGCGAATCGTTTTTTTTTGCCCGGACGCACTTCCTTGCGTGTGAAGATGTAGCTAGTGGGTCCCAGTAGTCGGGGGCCTGGTGGGTCCAAGCAGTCAGGGGGCGAATCATTTTTTTGGACGCACTTCCTTGCGTGCGAAGATGTAGCTCGTGGGTCCCAACAGTGAGGGGGCGAATCATTTTTTTTGCGAGATACGGTGGCCCGTCCGGTGGGTCCCCGCTATCAGGTGGAGGAATAATTATTTTGCACGTAATAAGGAGGCACTTCCTTGCGGCTGCCGTGGACCCAGCTGTCAGCCTCTCCACGTATAGTAGTCTTCCGATGGAAGTGGGTCGTTGACCACGCCGCGCCGAGAGCACCAGGGCGGTGGTCTGGACGACGGCGAGGCCTAGGAAGGGGACGATGCGGAGCCGGGGAAGACGCAGCAGTGGAAGCCCGCGCGGAGAGGACTACGAGGGTTCACTGGTTCGGCTGCGGTGTGAGGCTACCGTCGCCACAGAATAATAGGGGGTGTGGGTGAGTAGAGGGATGGCCTGGCTAGCGGTGGGAGTAGTACGGGGCGGTGAGGCCTCCACGGTGTCACAGCCGGCCACGGGAGGCAGGAGCGCGCGACACGACCGTCACTGCTTTGGGCGGCTGGAGCAAGAAGACCAGAGGTTGAGGAAGCACTACGGCCGTTGGATGGACATCATACGATCACTGCAGCTAGAATCGTTTATATTGACTAAGTTGACAAAGCCCTTGGTACGCGTTAACTTAGTAGGCCCACAGCTCGGATTTGGCAGAGAACATATAGCCCATTTGGGATTTGTAAGAATGTACAACCCATTTTTTAGCCCATTTACAGTTTGTTAAAAGTACAGCCCAACTTCTAGCTAGGACAACGATTAATAATTTCAAACAACCACTCAAAACAGAATTCAAAAAAATTCCCACATTTTGATGGGATCCGAAATATTTGTATATGAAATTTCTAGTCAGGTTAAATATAATTTCAAAATAAAGTTGTATTACGTTAAAATCCAACGAAATATTGCGCGCGCAACAAGTAATGAAATTAAAATTTTCAAATTCCAAAAATAATATATTTTTCAAACTAATTACGTGTTTGGTCCATAGTAACTGTCCAGTTATTATAATTACATCCATTTATTATTTCTTAAAGTCAATTTTCTTGTTAAGCCTAATGCATACCTCCTAGGAAAGTTTGCAGCCCAGCGGGGTGGAGAATAACAAGTTAACCCGGATATTGTGTACAACTGACGACCCAGTTGCATTGCTGATGTTGAAAAAAGATATTTTTTATACACACATTAAAAAAATTGTATAGATAAGGAACATTTTTTATACACACATTTAACAATTTTTAAATACATGATTAACACTTCTTAAAACATATTTTTTAGTCAACAGTGGGCCCACAGCGAGCGGAGGAGGTCACAATACACATATTTTTAAATACATGATTAACACTTTTGCAAAAACAATTAGCCCACAGCGAGCCAATTAGCTCCAGTCGGCCCACAGTGGGCTGACAGGGGCTAGTCGGCCAGCTGTAGGCCGACTGGAATCCAATCGGCCTGCTGTGGGCCGACTAGGCCCAGTCGGCCTGCAGCGGGCGGATGTTGTATTATTTTTGAAAAAATTACCCAGCGTAATATTTATGAAAAATAAAAAAATGTATTATTTAAGAAAAAATAGCGTAAAAAGGCTTGTGTAGTACAGTACAACCTAACATGGTTACTCAGCCCACATTCAGCGACGCCGGAAAGGCCCAAACAAGGCTTCCGTACAACTTTTTGAAGTCACTGAGCTCAATTAATAACTTAAGAAAAAAGTTAGATTAGAGTGGAACCTAATTAAAAGCTATCACGAGCAAATAAATAATTCAACGGGTCCCACTTGTGCGTGTGCGTGTGTGTGTGTGTGTGTGTGTGTGTCTGTGTGTGTGTGAGAGAGAGAGAGAGATAGAGATAGAGAGACCCATCGGCCGATGCTCGTAAATACATCTTTCAGCCATATGCATTGCTGATGCTCAGTAAAAACTTATATAGTTGACACAATCATATAGAACATCATGGCACACTGAACTTGCATACAAAAATTTCACGCAGGCAGCACAATCAGGATGGAAGCAGTGGATCGCTACGGGAAGGGCTATGTTGAAACCAATGAAGTCGTACATAACGGTTCATCGTCTTTATCAATGACGGGGAAATATCTTGAATGACGTGCAAAGAAAACAGACCGACGACACAATAAGTTCTCCTAGGACATTAAGTTGACGTACAACCCTTTCTAAAAAAAGTTCAGGTACAAAATTAGAACATGTCACAATCAAATGTACTGGCATATCAGTGCTTCACACCCATAGCTCGGATTTAACTAGTATCTAACAAGATTCAGTTGTTACCTCAAATTAGAGCACATCCAGGCAGCCAGCCCTGCCTCTTCTCCCAAAGAAGCAGTGGCCTTCGCCGCGCTATGGAGTAGGCCCTGTCGTAACGCCCTCGATGCGGCTATATCTCCTACACGTCGAAGCACGACTTAGAGGGATAACCGCATTGAAAGCTATGTCGCAAGTAAGGTAATCTTCACAACAACCCGTGTAAATAAATAAAGGGGAAAGATACATAGTTGGCTTACACTCGCCACGTCACACAAATACATGAATAACATTACAATCATCTAATACACTCATGGTTCGACTATGGTACCAAAATAAAGATCAACCCCCACATGCGACATAGTCCCCGATCGCCCCAACTGGGCACCACTACTGATCATCTGGGAAAGACACATAGTAACGACGAGAGTCTTCATCAAACTCCCACTTTAGCTCAAGCGCATCGTCTGGAACGGTATCATCGGTCCCTGCATCTGGTTTGGAAGTAAACTATGAGTCACGGGGACTCAGCAATCTCGCACCCTCACAATCAAGACTATTTAAGCTTATAGGTAAGGCAAGGTATGATGTGGAGCTGTAGCGAGCGACTAGCATATATGGTGGCTAACATACGCAAATGAGAGCGAGAAGAGAATGCACAAGCACGGTCGACCAACTATGATCAAGAAGTGATCCTAGAACAACCTACGTCAAGCATTACTCCAACACCGTGTTCGCTTCCCGGACTCCACCGAGAAGAGACCATCATGGTTACACACGCGGTTGGTTCATTTTAATTAAGTTAAGTTTCATGTTATCTACAACTGGATATTTAAAAATTCCCATCTGCCCATAACCGCGGGCACGGCTTTCGAAAGTTCAAATCCCTGCAGGGGAGTAACAACTTAGCCCATCACAAGCTCTCACGGTCAACGAAGGATATTCCTTCTCCCAAGACAATCCAATCAGGCTCGGCATCCCGGTTACAAGACATCCTCGACAATGGTAAAACTAAACCAGCAAAGACACATCCGCGACATTTTGGACCGAACAAAAATTTTTTCTGTCATACATATGACACTTCTATGAAGATAATTGTGACAAAACCCGGTATCATCATAGATGTGGTGGGCTCCTACTTCTATGACAAAAAATCATGACAGAAAATGGGCTTTTCATCCTGGGCGGGCCGGAGACGCAGCCGCATGACATTCTTTAGGCCGTCCATGAAGGAAAAACCATGGTAGAAGCAAGGGGGGGGGGGAATTTCGGGGAGTTCTTGGTTACGGTGGGAGGTCGGGGGCCGAGCGATGCGCGTTTCTCTCGTACACGTATGCGCGTGTGTGCGAGGCATTGGCTCTAACTGAACCCGAGCGAGGCATTGGGCTCTAACTGAACCCGAGCGATTGCACTACAGGCTACGCGTTACTGAACCCGAGCGATTGATCGATGGCTGTTAACTGAACCCGATCGAGCGATTCCTTCGCTACTGCTGCTAACTGAAGCCGATCGATGGGATGAACAGTGAGTGTTGCGGGGGGGTTGGATGAACAATGAGCGCTGGCGTTGCCTCTGGATGAACAGGACCCCGTGGTGTGGTGGAGGGCTGGATGAACAGTAGTCGGTGGAGGGGTGCCCGTGGAGGGGTGGATGAACATGACCCCGTGGTGTGGAGGGCTGGATGAACAGTAGATGGTGGAGGGGTGGTTGAACAGGGCCCGTGGTGTGGAGGGCTGGATGAACAGTGGACAGTGGAGGGGTGGTTGAACTGGACCGCGTGGTGTGGAGGGCTGGATGAACAGTAGACGGTGGAGGGGTGCCCATGGAGGGGTGGTTGAACAGGACCCCGTGGTGTGGAGGGCTGGATGAACAGTAGATGGTGGAGGGGTCGTTGAACAGTAGCCGGTGGAGTAGCGCGCGATGGAGGCTGGATGAACAGGAGCCCGTGGATGAACAGTCACAGGTGGAGGCTGGAGGAGGTCGACGGTGGATGAACAGTAGCTCGTGGAGACTGGAGGGGGTCGACAGTGGAGATGAAGAGTATCCCGTGGAGTCCCGTTTTGTGGTATGCCACACCCCTCCCGATGAATAGGACCCCCGTTTCGACCATAGCGCTCCAACACAAGTCCGTTTCCTCCATTTTGTGGTACGCCACACCCCTCCTGATCAACAGGACCCCCGTTTCGACCGTAGGAGGTCCGTTTCCTCCGTTTTGCGGTACGCCAGACCCCTCCCGATGAACAGGATCCCGTTTCGAACGTGGCCGGTCGAACACAAGGCCGTTTCCTCCGTTCTGCGGTACGCCAGGCCTCGTTTCCATCGCTTGTTCTGTCCAAGCCCTCCCGATGAACACGACGCCTTCTGTTGCCTCCCCATGAACATGATGCATTCCGTTGCCTCCCCATGAACACGACGACGACGTTGTTTCTCCATTCTGACCCAGCCATGTACACGAGCCCTCGCCATACGTATGTGCGAGTAGGCGTTCGAGACCCCGCCCGTATGTACACATATGTGGCCGTATTTTCTTTCTTGCACCCTGGCCGCTGTATGTATGTGTACATGCTACGTGCGCGCCTCTACTACGACACGTGCGCGCCTCTACATCGACCAGTATGTACGTACACGTTCGCGACCAGAATGACAACGCTACGTATGCTTCGACCAGGTGGGTCCCGACTGTCAAGCACTTCCTTGCCTGTGAAGATGTAGCTGGTCAGTCCCAGTAGTCAGGGGGCGAATCGTTTTTTTGCCCGGACACACTTCCTTGCATGCGAAGATGTAGCTAGTGGGTCCCAGTAGTCGGGGGCCTGGTGGGTCCAAGCAGTCAGGGGGCGAATCATTTTTTTGGACGCACTTCCTTGCGTGCGAAGATGTAGCTCGTGGGTCCCAACAGTGAGGTGGCGAATCATTTTTTCGTGAAATACGGTGGCCCGTCCGGTGGGTCCCCGCTATCAGGTGGAGGAATAATTATTTTGCGTGTAATAAGGAGGCACTTCCTTGCGGCTGCCGTGGACCCAGCTGTCAGCCTCTCCACGTATACTACTCTTCTGATGGAAATGGGTCGTTGACCACGCCGCGCCGAGAGCACCAGGGCGGTGGTCTGGACGACGGCGAGGCCTAGGAAGGGGACGACGCGGAGCTGGGGAAGACGCAGCAGTGGAAGCCCGCGCGGAGAGGACTACGAGGGTTCACTGGTTCGGCTGCAGTGTGAGGCTATCGTCGCCACAGAATAACAGGGGGTGTGGGTGAGTAGAGGGATGGCCTGGCTAGCGGTGGGAGTAGTACGGGGCGGTGAGGCCTCCACGGCGTCACAGCCGGCCACGGGAGGCAGGAGCACGCGACACGACCGTCGCTGCTTTGGGCGGCTGGAGCAAGAAGACCAGAGGTTGAGGAAGCACTACGGCCGTTGGATGGACATCATACGATCACTGCAGCTAGAATCGTTTATATTGACTAAGTTGACAAAGCCCTTGGTACGCGTTAACTTAGTAGGCCCACAGCTCGGATTTGGCAGAGAACATATAGCCCATTTGGGATTTGTAAGAATGTACAACCCATTTTTTAGCCCATTTACAGTTTGTTAAAAGTACAGCCCAACTTCTAGCTAGGACAACGATTAATAATTTCAAACAACCACTCAAAACAGAATTCAAAAAAATTCCCACATTTTGATGGGATCCGAAATATTTGTATATGAAATTTCTAGTCAGGTTAAATATAATTTCAAAATAAAGTTGTATTACGTTAAAATCCAACGAAATATTGCGCGCGCAACAAGTAATGAAATTAAAATTTTCAAATTCCAAAAATAATATATTTTTCAAACTAATTACGTGTTTGGTCCATAGTAACTGTCCAGTTATTATAATTACATCCATTTATTATTTCTTAAAGTCAATTTTCTTGTTAAGCCTAATGCATACCTCCTAGGAAAGTTTGCAGCCCAGCGGGGTGGAGAATAACAAGTTAACCCGGATATTGTGTACAACTGACGACCCAGTTGCATTGCTGATGTTGAAAAAAGATATTTTTTATACACACATTAAAAAAATTGTATAGATAAGGAACATTTTTTATACACACATTTAACAATTTTTAAATACATGATTAACACTTCTTAAAACATATTTTTTAGTCAACAGTGGGCCCACAGCGAGCGGAGGAGGTCACAATACACATATTTTTTAAATACATGATTAACACTTTTGCAAAAACAATTAGCCCACAGCGAGCCAATTAGCTCCAGTCGGCCCACAGTGGGCTGACAGGGGCTAGTCGGCCAGCTGTAGGCCGACTGGAATCCAATCGGCCTGCTGTGGGCCGACTAGGCCCAGTCGGCCTGCAGCGGGCGGATGTTGTATTATTTTTGAAAAAATTACCCAGCGTAATATTTATGAAAAATAAAAAAATGTATTATTTAAGAAAAAATAGCGTAAAAAGGCTTGTGTAGTACAGTACAACCTAACATGGTTACTCAGCCCACATTCAGCGACGCCGGAAAGGCCCAAACAAGGCTTCCGTACAACTTTTTGAAGTCACTGAGCTCAATTAATAACTTAAGAAAAAAGTTAGATTAGAGTGGAACCTAATTAAAAGCTATCACGAGCAAATAAATAATTCAACGGGTCCCACTTGTGCGTGTGCGTGTGTGTGTGTGTGTGTGTGTGTGTCTGTGTGTGTGTGAGAGAGAGAGAGAGATAGAGATAGAGAGACCCATCGGCCGATGCTCGTAAATACATCTTTCAGCCATATGCATTGCTGATGCTCAGTAAAAACTTATATAGTTGACACAATCATATAGAACATCATGGCACACTGAACTTGCATACAAAAATTTCACGCAGGCAGCACAATCAGGATGGAAGCAGTGGATCGCTACGGGAAGGGCTATGTTGAAACCAATGAAGTCGTACATAACGGTTCATCGTCTTTATCAATGACGGGGAAATATCTTGAATGACGTGCAAAGAAAATAGACCGACGACACAATAAGTTCTCCTAGGACATTAAGTTGACGTACAACCCTTTCTAAAAAAAGTTCAGGTACAAAATTAGAACATGTCACAATCAAATGTACTGGCATATCAGTGCTTCACACCCATAGCTCGGATTTAACTAGTATCTAACAAGATTCAGTTGTTACCTCAAATTAGAGCACATCCAGGCAGCCAGCCCTGCCTCTTCTCCCAAAGAAGCAGTGGCCTTCGCCGCGCTATGGAGTAGGCCCTGTCGTAACGCCCTCGATGCGGCTATATCTCCTACACGTCGAAGCACGACTTAGAGGGATAACCGCATTGAAAGCTATGTCGCAAGTAAGGTAATCTTCACAACAACCCGTGTAAATAAATAAAGGGGAAAGATACATAGTTGGCTTACACTCGCCACGTCACACAAATACATGAATAACATTACAATCATCTAATACACTCATGGTCCGACTATGGTACCAAAATAAAGATCAACCCCCACATGCGACATAGTCCCCGATCGCCCCAACTGGGCACACTCAGATGAGACATCCTACGAGTAAAACCAAACCTCAAGTTGCCCCGAGGTGGCCCCGCAGTCTACTCGGTTCGGACCAACACTCAGAGGAGCACTGGCCCGGAGGAGGGGTTCAAATAAAGATGACCCTTGGGCAGGCCTACCCAAGGGAAAGAAAAGGCTAGGTGGCAAATGGTGAAACCAATGTTGGGCCTTGCTGGAGGAGTTTTATTCAAGGTGAACTGTCAAGGGGTTCCCATTATAACCCAACCGTGTAAGGAACAGAAAATCCGGGAACATAACACCGATATGAAGGAAACTAGGGCGGCAAGAGTGGAACAAAACACCAGGCATAAGGCCGAGCCTTCCACCCTTTAGCAAGTATATATGTGCATTAAGACAAATTCATCACATAGCCCTCTTCCAACAGCATTTCGGGCATCAAGATGAGCTCAAATGAAAATGATGCAATGAGATGATATGATGTAATCGTCGAGACAAACATTTTGATATGCTACACGCACGAATCGGAGCTACGGATGCAGAGTTATGATGCATCAAAGTATGCAAAAAGTTAGTGGAATCTGGGGACTTAGAAGAATTTCAACCTCGCAAAAGTCAACCCGGGATGGAGAGAAGCGGGACGGTGCGGTGCAGATCTGGGGGGTGGCGTTTGGATCGGGGGCGGGCGGATCTCGTCCCAATCCAAACGGATCCGAGTCGGAGCGGCGCCTGAGAAGAACGACGACGGTGGGGCATCTCCGGCGAGCGGCACCGGTGGTGGCCGGAGCGGGGAAGGCCGGCGAGAGAGGTTGCCGCAGCAGCGGTGGTGCACAGCAACCAAGGCGGCAAGGCGCGGTGGTCCCGGCGTCGGTGAGCGGCGCACCGGCGAGAGCAGCAGCTCAGGCGGCGGGGCGAAGTGGCGCTGGGCGGCGGAGCATGCAATGGCGCGGCGGCGTAGGAGCGTGCCGGCGAGAGGCGGCGGGACTCCGGCGACGCACGGGTGGCCGGCGGGAGCTTGAGCGGCAGCGGCGGAGTGCTCGGGCTCCCTGCACGCGGCGGCGAACCCGATCGGGCTCGCGCGGGCCCCGGATGGGCTTTGCGGGCCGCGGCGCGGTGGGGAGGTCGGGTGGACACTTGGCGCGCCGTGAGAGGAGGGGAGCGGTGGCGGGGGAGACATGGCAGCACGCCATTGGTCAGAGAGACGTGGCGGCAGCGGTGGACGCGTTCGGTGACGGGCGGACATGTCCGGCGGCGCGGAAGGATTTGGATCTAGGGTTTTGACTGCGTGAAAATTTCGGGGAGAGCCACATATTTATAGGTAGAGGGACTAGGAGAGTCCAAATGAGGTGTGGTTTTCGGCCACGCTATCATGATTGAACGACCGAGATGATGGAGGGGGTTTAGGTGGGTTTTGGGCCACTTTGGAGGGGTGTTGGGCTGCAACACACACGGGGCCTTTTCGGTTCCTCGGTTAACCGTTGGAGTATCAAACGAAGTCCAAATGGCACGAAACTTGACAGGCGGTCTACCGGTAGTAAACCAAGGCCGCATGACAAGTCTCAGTCCAATCCGAAAATGTTTAACAGCCGCACACGAAAAGAGGTAGAAAGGGACACCGGGTGACATAGGAGCGTCGGATTGCAAAATGGACAACGGGGAAAATGCTCGGATGCATGAGACGAACATGTATGCAAATGCAATGCACATGATGACATGATATGAGATGCATGACAAAGACAACAACACACAGAGACAAAAACCCGACAATGGAGAAATAAAATAACTTAGCGCCGGAAACGGCAAGAGTTGGGATACAAATAAGGTAAATTACATCCGGGGTGTTACACCTGTGCCATCCATCGTTCTGAGCAACACGGAGAAAGTCTGACGTTGACTCCTGTAATGGACGTCGTCGACGGACCCTGGCATCAGCGGCGGCGGCAGAACTTCGATTGATGGATTGACCACTTCTTCGACATGCACAAACACTCGATACAGGTACATCCCTAACGTGGTCCGCGGCGGCCTTGGTGGCGACGAATAGTACAATCCCGGTTCTTGCACCGGTATCTCAACACCAATCACCTTCGGTATGGTGGACAACTTCTTCATCCATGCCATAACCGTCAGAGCCCATCTGTCTAGAGGAACAAACATACTTACGAGCTCTCCTCCAAGGTCGTTGATAAGCTCGTTCATGGACTCGTTGTTCCAAGCACGTCAAGGCATGCCGTGGAAGGTAAGCTTTGTTAAAAACTCAAGCTCAGAGGGCACCGAGCCCCATCCTGGGTGCCACTGATCAAAGCTCACCAACGCGCCATCACAGAACAAACGCTGGGAAGATTCAAACACACGGCTGCAGTCGAAAGTTGTCCGAAACCTGACGAAGAAATTAGCCGGTGGCGGACAGACTTCGACGAGCAAGTCACTTATTTGGATGTTGTGCGCAATGCCAAGAGCTTTGACAAGGTCATCCGGTGAGACGAGAGGCCAGTCGCCGTTGATGGTTACCATCAGCACTTTGCCGGCAAACTAGTCGTCAAGCGCCGCCATGACACTGTTGAGCGACAGCACGCAGCAACCGAAGGTAGGACGGACCTCAAGATCTCCGGTTCGGAGATCCGCGTTGACCGGCGACATGATAGTGCGCTTTAGTACATGGAGTACAGGAGGGGGATTTTGGGGAACTGGAGTAGGAATCGAGATTCCAGAGGTGGGGGAGGGGGCGGGAGACTGCGGATGAAAAGGTAGCCTGAATTTTGAGCACGTGCCAATATGCTCTCGGCTTGCAAGCGCACGAAAACACCGGTGGCACCCACATGTCGGCCTAAGAGTCCTTATTCATTCTTTTTTGGAGAGCCCGACCTTTTTTTTCAGGATCATTTGAGAGCCCGGCCTGAGAGTCATAATTGACCTGTTTGGCATTGCGTTACTACTCGGCCCATATTCAACGACACCTCACTGGCCCAAACAAGTGTACATCATCGAAAAGACACCGAGCTCAAATTATATAACTTTAAAAAAGGAGATATACTCTGAACACTGGAGAATGGTGATGCCCTCATTTAGCCCACCAGTAGTTCGAGACAATAAACAGTTCTGAACAATGATATATACAACATTCAAACACTTACTAGTGACTACTACTGACATAAACAGCAAGACATGATTGTTCATAAGAAGTCTTGCTACACCACCAAAATGCACCCATCTGCAGTGCTCAGACTCTCGTGATCCAGACGAGAATGACATTCTAAACAGAAGAAACTATTACATAGTAAGAGTGACATAGACGAGGATGACCAAATGACAAGGAATATGCATAACAAAAGAAAGAACTACCCATCGAGAACCAGCAGCAAAGACAACAAAGTCATTCGAAGAGATGATCCTACACCATCATAATTTGCAGCCCCGCTTCAACGACCAGTGATCCGGAGACACCAGTACTCCACCCTTTCGATGCAACAGCCCAATTACCTATCAACCTGAAGGCTCGAACCACATCACTGCCTGTCGTAATTGAGACATCCAAGGATCAAAGTTAATCCGGATGCCTTTATCATTCTCACCTTTTTTTGGCTGCAGGCTGTATTGTTGACAATCAGGGGAGTTTGCTCCCGAACTCCTAGGGCTCGCCATGTGCACAGTTTTCCATAGCAAACAGATCCTCTCTGCCATCAAGGTCCTTGCCAATGGTGATCTCCTGGTTAATCGGATAATTGAGTCCGAGAAACAGAGAGTGTGAACCAAGGCTGTTTACCCGCCTCCAACTAAAAAATCCTAAAGGCCTCAACAAGCTGGTATCTTGCTCATAGACATAACAGCCATTGTCCGGATACTCATGTATTACATGGTGCTTCTATACAGTGGGGTTTTTGCAATATAACTTTTCCGGCTCATGTGTCCGAATGATCATCAGTCTTTTGCCGTCGTCTGATCGAGCGAGGAACCAGTTGTGCTTCCCTGTTTTTGGCAAAGGTGGTGTGATTACAAAGGGCAGTAACTATACGGACACTGCATCATATCAAAAAGGACAGGCATTGTTAATGTAAGATCAGCATTGTTCAGAGTATAAGTAGGATATTGCAAGAAACATCATTGATATGTCGCTGTTGGAACTGGGAGGAAAATACAGGGAAATGTATATTGGGTCGAAAATATAGAAGTGCCATGCATGGTTATACTCATGTTATCTCGCAATCGATTCTTCACAGGAAATTACCATGTCATGCATGTTATGTAATCATGTTCTGTCCTCAGAAACAAATTCTTCAAGGTAACTAACAGACCATGCATTGTTATATACTCGTGTTCTGTGGGCAAAATTTTTGTGAGGATATTATTCTAGCCATTGATTACTGAAGGGCGAATATAGGTATGTACACATGGTAAGCATTGCAGGATTTCACTACTTCCAAATATAGAGTTCTCCATATGCACATTTACTTCCCTAATGTATGGTTAGATGAAACCAACAGTGTGGTGCATGTTTCTACATCATGAAAATGAGGAAACTAACATGGCCATTGATACACACTCATATTTAGTAGTAGTATATAGATTACTGTAAAATAAGGATAATCATATATTCCTAACCGTTTGATTATTCAGGGTACAAATTGGCTGTAATGACATGGTCACAATCGCATGAATTAACTCATTCCATATATAGCTATTTACAGCGTCTCTAATACATTGCCATAGTTCTACTCAAATTCTGCTCAAATAGAGATATGCCAATCGTCACAAAAAGTTCAAACAGTGTCATGGCGTCATCATTAACATGAGAGGAAACAACTTACACGTGTCGTCCCAGCAATACGTGGTGCCATCTACTTTGTCGATCGCGTAGATGATGCCATTGTGTTCAATAGGATCACATAAGTGTGTATCAACTTTGACGATGATCCACTGCAAGCCGAGTTGTCTCCAGCTAAAGAAGGCATCGGCGTAAAGATAGGCGAGTCCGTGGTCGAACAAGGCAATTAGCTTGAAGTCTGCGTAATTCGCATGTCGTGTGGGCACTTGGCATATTACAATCTTCTGCAAAACAAGGTCCGTCCAACTGACGTAGTAATCTAGATGACTTGGAACGTGATGGTAATACTCCATATAATCCAACGGAGGAATGATAATCTCATGGGAGGTCTGGAAGTTCACGAGCACCAACTTTTTACCATCTTCTCTGAAGGCAGCCATCCAGTGGGAGTTCATGCCGACCCAGTACATACCTGCCAAGAAGTTTCAGGCGATGGTGCTCGGATCGATGTCGAGGGAAATGATGTACGGCGACCCAATACATACCTGCAAAGATGTTTCAGCTATTGGAGATCGGATTGAAGTCAAGGGGCATCATGCACGCCTCCGTATCATGGTGAGCCAATCTCGCAAGACCAGATAGAAGCAAGCAGGGTGTCTTGAAAAGCTTAGGCCTCGCTTCGACGATGGCCATGTGCATGGCCCTCGAGCATGCAGCCAGCCACATGGCACTCAACATATCCATACACAAACAACAGAGGTCGAGGATGTCACTGGGGAGATTGCTACAATCGCGCCTCATATGGATGCTGCGCGGTTCGCGTTCGGCCATGGTGGAGTTTGGAAGGGGGCTTGATTTACGGGGGAGAAGGATGTCGGTACTGGAGCGGCTAGCGAGGGAATAGTGGTACTGGGGAGGCGAGTGAGGCGACGGTACACGGGGGCACAGTGAGATGGAGACGGAGAAGGAGATGGAGATGGAGTGGTGCTATGGGAGCGGAGTGGAAGACGAGGCGAGGCGCCAATGTGCTGTACAGGGGCGGTGACAGACTACACTGTGCACAGGGTGAGGCTGGCATTGGTAACCCGAACACGCCGCCTGGACTAGTGTCAGGCGCAAGGTGTTGTCACTTCACTGTGAGGACCGGATGAATAGTATTTTGACCATCAAGTGTACCATAGTTGTACTACTACTACTACTACCAGTAGGTACATGAGTACTCCAGTATTGTATAGCGTAAATAGGTCTCCCGTGCTAGCATGCCTGTTCACTTCATCGTTCAGGTATCATCCATATTGCGAGCAGAACCAAATTCTCGTGCATGCCCAATCAACGCTCTACCGCGATGCATGGAGTGGTCGTTCTGGTGCATCAAGGACGGCATGCAGATCGTTCCACACTTGAGAAGAGGAAAAATGGAAAGGTAGAATGCGGCAGTAGAGGAAGAGAACGCTGGCTAACGAGGCTGGGAGGGGATCAAGTAGGAAGTTAATGCTCCACGCCTAAAGGTTTTGGGAAAACCTGATTTTCATAAGGTGACTTGTACTCACCTAAACGGAGGGAGTATTCCTTAACCAGAGAATGTTGTGTCTCCCACTCCCGCGCTAAAAAAAACTATGACACATTTTTTATCTGTTTGCATAGGTCCCAGGATGGGCACGTACACGAACAGGTACGGCTCATCAGTCTACCCGCATAGCCTTTTCGTTTAGTCTACCTAGCCATCTAATCAACTGCCTGCATGCCACTTCTCCCATTTACTTCTCCATCGGGAACCGATTCTCCTCGGCTTCTTCACCTCCCCTTCGTCTTCATTTGCATCCAAACCCCACTGCATTCACATTGTTTTAACCTTTTTAAATAATCATCTACTACTTCAGTTAGACTATCCATCTAATCCTAATTCTCCAAACCATAGCCATCCGTTCCAGCGGTTCCAAATGGCGATAGAGATCGAGATGCAGGTTTTTAGCGTCCAACATGTCCTCGTGGAAGGCTCGATGTGCATAGTTGCCACCATCACCGTCCAGCCAAGGGTTGTTCGGCAGTGGATCAACAATGTATCCAACTCCCTCGAAAAGGTAGAGACGAGGGTCATCGGTCTCGACGCAGAGTACATGGAGCGTGCCCCTGGGAAGATCCAGCGCGCCGCCGTCCTTCAGCTGTGCTTCGAAGATGACGTTTTGGTGTACCACATCATGCACTCGCCCTCCATACCAGGTGAGCTTCATGATTTCTTGTCTCGGGAGGACGTATACTTCTATGGGGCAGCCATTGAACGGGACAAATAGAAGCTGGAGCCGTACAAGCTTGATTTGAATAGCATCGCTGACCTACAAACCAAAATCAAAATTCATGTAGAAGTTTGTGATAAACAGACACCATCCCTATTCGACGTAGCAAATTTTTTGCTCGGTACAAATCTTCAGAAGGGTGACGAGACGGTGGCATTAAGGTCATCTGGATGGGATAATTATCCCTTGACGTACGAGTGGATAAAATATGTTGCCCTCGATGCCTGTGTGAGTTTCGAGATAGCTGCAAGGTCCAAAGAGCTTGTTGCGAAGCCGTCTCCCACAGAGAATGAGAACAAGAAGAATAAGAAGAAGAAGAAGAAGAAGAAGAAGAAGAAGAAGAAGAAGAAGAAGAATAAGAAGAAGAAGAAGAAGAAGAAGAAGAAGAAGAAGAAGAAGAAGAAGAAGAAGAAGAAGAAGAAGAAGAAGAAGAAGAAGAAGAAGAAGAAGAAGAAGAAGAAGAAAGGCTGCACCAGCAGGAGGGCATTATGGATGGATGAACTATTTCCTCTCTTGTAAAAAAATTATTCCCTCTTGGTGTATATTGATATAGATGGACTATTTCGATGGTGTGCATGTCTTTGGAACAGAGTAGTAGCGTGGGTCCGCTTGACTATAAGGAATTATTTATCCGCATATATAGCTTTCTCTACTACTCCTTCCAGTGATCAGTATGCAGTGCATGTGTCCGTAGACATGACAGCTTGTCCATGGAAGTTCAACTACGGCGACCATCACGTTTCATCTCGCGATTCCCACGATGCCTCTCCAACCCACGGCACCACGCCCCCCGACATGCGCCTCACCCCTCTCGGCTACACCGCCCCTCTGCATTTGTGTGGATGACATGTGGGCCACCTAAAATGCGGCGAGCATCAAGTTTCTACCACAGCCACCCGCGATTCCCATGACGCCGCTCGAACCCATGAAACCACACGTCCCCCGACCTGTGGCTCACCCCTCTTGGCCCCACTGCCCCTCTGCCTACGGGAGCATTATATGTGGACCAGTCACCTATCGGGTCCACATGTTATTGACTCAAAGGTAGGTGTAGTAAGGCGCTGAAGCTCAGTCCCGACGGCCCTGAGAGGGAAATGTAACTCCTGCGCCAGGGCTTGTGGTGCTCCCGCAGCATGAACTCGTGCCAAACTCGAGATTTGTTTCTTTACTATACATGCAAGCAACGATTTAATGGACATTGTAATCTCAACATGTGACGGGGAGCTCTAAATTTGAATTTGAAACTTATAAAACGAAAAGATTCAAAACAAATAAACTGGGAGAGAGGGAGTATATCGTAGGATGTGTCCCATACAAAATAAGTCCCCTGGTTTGTCACCACGCAGATGCAGTTAGAAAGGAGCACAACGTCTTCCTACTCGTACGGCAACAAATCGACCACAGACAGCATGGTCTGCCTTTGACCGCCATGTGCAAGGTTCGTGCTATCTTATTCAATCTCACCGTGGTTCCATCGTACCAATTCATGCGGTGGCCCATTGCATGGCTGATCCCAATGTTGGAAAAAGGTTCTACGGGAACGGTTTCACCGTTGTAAATGTTGTGCAAATTGATGTTGGTACCCTCCCGTACATATGCAAGCCAATCTCCACTCGCAGCAAGCCTAACCTATGAAACAGTGGGCATGGGGAGAATTAGGAAATGGACACGGAAGTAGTCTTTAGAATGTATTTACTACGTGATCAAACTCATCTTACCTGCTCATCGGAGGAAATCCGAGTGCCCCTCAACGTCGGCATCTCAAGGGGCGTCAACTTGCAACTACAGCCACGCCGCACTGGAGAGACCCCCAAGGAAACATCCTCGTGCGTTCCACAAAACATCAAGATGCATTTGTATGAGTAGTTTATCTTGTGAGAGAAAAGGATGAACGAGGGAAGGCCTCTAGAGATAGAGATGGACACTACTACTACCAATGTGCTGGCGCGTGCGTTGCAATGGATCCAAAGTAGTAGAATAATACTTGTTCACGTGCTTGAAAGATAAACACTCTAGTTTTGATATACATGTGTCAGCAGACATGATAGCTTGTCCATGGAAGTTGAACCACGGCGACCATCGCGTTTCTTGTTTCTACCACTAAGTGTCATAGCCCTAGAATTTGTTTGTCATTAGTTGCATTAAGGCATTCATGCATCATGTTTAAAATTCATGAAACTTGAAATGGGGATGACAAACCCTAGCACTAAATAAAATGCAATTAGGATCAGAATAAAAATATTTTCAATAAACCCAGAATGCCCTTTAGAAAAGTTCATTATTTTTGTTAAAGGTGAAAACCCCTGCCATCAATGATGCACATATTTCTAGGCCATTCTGGATTTTTGAATTAAATCCTATTGTATTTGACCTTGGGCATTTAAATACTATAAATAATTTAAATGTTCAAATAAATGTTGGAAATTGTTAAGGGTCACTGAAATAATTCAGAAAGTACCCATAATTGTTTCCAGGATTTTATAAAATGATTTGATATTTTAAATCAAATCAAAACAAACTACAGAAAATAGAAAACAGAATTAAATAGAAACAAGAGAGAGAGAGAGCAGAAGATCTTACCTAGCGCTCACCTGGTAGCCCACCTGGCCCAGCAGCACGGCCCAGCCCGCCACCGCTACCCCCCCTGTCGTCTTCCTCCCCTCGCACCGAAGCAGCTCGGTGGCGGGCGCCGACGCCGCCCAGGCCACCTCCTGCTTGCCATCGAGGCGCCCCGACGCGTCTAGATGGCGCCACTCACCTCCCTGCCTCTCTCCCTCACTCTCCCGCGCTCTCACCCCCTTCCCTGGATCTCTCCCTCTCTCGCCCGACCGCTGCCGCCGCCGCCGTCCACTACCACCGCAGCCACCGCCGTCGTTTCGCCCTACTAGAGAGTCCATCGGCTCCGCCTAGTCCCCTACTACCTCTCCGTTGAGACACGCGTCGTCGAATGCCCTGCTGCCTCGCCAGCGACCCGTCTTCTCCACGCACGGCCGCCGGTCACCGTCTGTCGATTCGCCGTCTTCGCCGCCTCCCCGAGCTCGCCGTCTGCTCCAACCGACCCCCCGTGAGCTCCTCCACCGTTTCCCCCCTCTTCCCCGCTTCTTTTGATCGCCGTAGGCATCGCCCCTGGATGCCCGTAGCACGCCGCCGCCCGAGCTCGTCGTCGACGTAGCTCCGGTGACCATTTGGTCACCCCGGCGAGCCTATCGCGTTCGCAGCGTTCCGTAGAGCATTCCTAGCGCAAGCCCCCTCCCGTTTGCATGCCGCAGCAGCTAACCCGTGGCCACCCGAACTCCGGCCGCCGCCTTGGAGCTCGCCGTCGTCAGCTCCGGCCTCCCCACGACCCAGCAACCGCACCGTTCGACGCGCGGGAGAAAGGGCTCTCCAACGAGCCCAAGCACGGCCTCGCCCGTGCCCTGTAGCGTGTTTCCGACAGCCGCCACCGTCCCGGGCCTCGCCGGCGTCGAGACGCCGGCGGGATTGACCCTACTGACCAGGGGTTTGACCTCCCCTGGGTCCATGACAGGTGGACCCCGCCATCAGGTGATTAGCTTAATGCTAATCACCACCTAATCTAACCCCCTGACACTGACATGTGGGCCCTAGTGCCCCTAATCTTTAATTAAACTAAACTAACCCCCCTGTCTAACCTGTGTCACTGATGTGTGGACCCCACACGTCAGGTTTGACCCGAGCCAGCCCAGTTGACTCTGCTGACATCAGCATGACCTAGTGCTGACGCAATAAATCATTTTCTGGTTTTAAAATAATTCAGGAAATTCCAGAAAATTGTATAAACTTCTAAAATTCATAGAAATTCAACCGTATCTCAGAATGAAATAATTTATATATGAAAAATTATCAGAAAAATTCAAGGAATCCATCTGTACCATTTTCATGCATGTTAGAACAACTTATAGCTGCTGTTTAGCACAAATAAATTAAATGGCATTTGAATAATCACATATGGAGTTTGAATTCGAATCTTGTATTCAAACCAACTTCATTTAATCTGTTGCTAGTTGCATTAGCCCAACACACATTCATATTGCCATGTCATAGCATGCATCATATTGTGCATTGCATTGATCGTGTTTCTTCTGTGTTTGCCGGTGTTGTTCCCCCTCGGTAGACACTGTACCGATGATGTGATCGTTGACACTGATGAAGAGCTATACTATCTTCAGAAGTGCCAGGCAAGCAAAACCCCCTTGTTCATTCCTATAAAATCCCACTCTCTCGCTCCTGCTCTCTTTTACTGCATTAGGACAACACCGATTCATCTGTTACTTGCTGCGGTAGCTGAACCCCTTTTATCCTTTGCATGACCTGTCATTGCCACAGTAAATAGATGAAACCCACTAGCATGAGTAGGAGTTGTTTGAGCCCTGTTGTGCCTACTCATTCATGCTTGTTTGTCATGCCTGCTACTGCTTAGAGTTGAGTCAGGTCTGATTCATCGGGGATGAATCAGAGGTGTGTGAACATGTCCTACTGTGTGTGAGCTAAGTGTGTGAATACGATTTGGTAAAGGTAGCGGTGAGAGGCCATGTAGGAGTACATGGTGGGTTGTCTCATTGCAGCCGTCCTCAGGAACTGAGTTCTGTGTTTGTGATCCATGATTCAGCTACTACCACGCATTGGGCCCGAAACCAATGGACCCTCTCGGCTTCTTAATCACCCTTGTCCTCTGTCCAGGAGTTGCAAGTAGTTTCTGGTGTTTGTAGTATGCTGGAGGCCGTGCGCAGCGCTGACCATAGGGGTGGGCTGTGATGCGGTAGGCACGTGGCCGGGTGTACCGGGCGCCCGTTTGGTGTCCCGGGAACCCTGTTCACATCGTTTGGGGCTGTGAGCGAAACTCCGGCCGGATCTCCTCATGGATGGAACCCGAATAGGCGATAAACCTGGACTAGAGACTTGAGTGTTTAGGTAGGCCGTGGCCGACACCCACGTTGGGCTTCCGCTTGAAGGTTGCCGAGTACATGTCGTGTAAACGGCGGTAAGTGGTGAGAGCGTGTGTGAAGAAGTACACCCCTGCAGGGTTAACATTATCTATTCGAATAGCCGTGTCCGCGGAAAAGGACTTCTGGGTTGCTCATATCAGTTCATAGACAAGTGAAAGTGGATACCCTAAAATATGCAAGATAAGCGTGAGTGCTATGGTTGGCGTTCTCGTAGGGAGACGGGAGCGGATCCATAGTGGTGTATTGATATGGTGAATATGTGGACTCGTGTGCGCCACCTCAAAAGAGTTACTTGTAGTCGTAGTTCAGGATAGCCACCGAGTCAAAGCTGGCTTGCTGCAGTTAAACCCCACCATCCCCTTTGTTGATAATGATGCATATGTAGATAGTTCTGATGTAAGTCTTGCTGGGTACATTTGTACTCACGTTGCTTAATTTATGTTTTTGCAGAGAGACTTCAGTCTCACTAGTAGTTCCACGTGGACTTCGACGTTTAGCTTGTTACCTCAGCTACGATCTTGTGCCCTCGGCAGGATCTGATAAATAGTCAGGCTTCTTAGCCTTTTTCATTTATAGATGTCTGTACTCAGACATGATAGCTTCCGCTTGTGCTTTGATTTGTATGCTCTGAGTGTTGGGTCATGGGACCCCTGTTTGTAATATCTCGCTCCTCGGAGCCTATTGAATAAATTACTTGAGTCGTAGAGTCATTTTGTGATGCCATGTTGTATTGCACATATCGAGCATATTGTGTGTATGTTATTGAAATGCTTGGTATGTGTGGGATCTGACAACCTAGTTGTTTATCCTTGGTAGCCTCTCTTACCGGGAAATGTCTCCTGGTGTTTCCACTGAGCCATGGTAGCTTGCTACTGCTCCGAAACACTTAGGCTGGCCAGCATGTGTCCTTCTTCGTTCCTGTGTCTGTCCCTTCGGGGAAATGTCACACGATGAATACCGGAGTCCTGTTAGCCCGCTACAGCCCGGTTCACTGGAGTCCTGCTAGCCCAGTGCTACAGCCTGGATTCACTCGCTGTTGACCGACACGTTCGATGCTGGGTCATGGATGCCTGTCCCTGTAAGTTTGTGCCACTTTGGGTTTACGACTAGCCATGTCAGCCCGGGCTCCTTATCATATGGATGCTAGCGACACTATCATATACGTGTGCCAAAAGGCGCAAACGGTCCCGGGCAAAGGTAAGGCGACACCCGTGGGAATACCGTGCGTGAGGCCGCAAAGTGATATGAGGTGTTACATGCTAGATCGATATGGCATTGAGTCGGGGTCCTGACAGCGTTGGTATCAGAGCTTGACTGCCTGTAGGATTACCAAGCCAAACTGGTCGAAGTTGAGTCTAGAAATTCTTTAGTTATATAAGGGAATTGATTGTGGGATGGAACGTAAGACTCTTTTTACTCCTTATACCTTATGCCCTTCTGATCTGAGTCAACCTCTTCTCTTCCATGGGGATTAAGAACTAAGCTTCTCATCTATCTACTAGGATGACGAGTTACTATGTTAGAGACTTATAGGATTGATAGTTTCAAGCCTCAATTCAGTTTCTACCTCTGTATGCTAACTATTGATCTCGGAACCTTGATATTGTGCTTCTGAGTGGCTATGCCACCATTTTGTAGCATGTCTCCAATCTTTTGAGTATTTACAGCTGTTATGCTGTCCGAGTCATCCCAGGTTTCTAAATAGTCTGATGCATTTGCAAATCCTTTCTTTCTGTTCCCGATGTCCCTTATGGTCAGAATAAGCACACTAACCGGTGTGTTGAGGTAATTATTGCCTCGACATATATGTTGGAATTATTATTATGACCCTAAGTGCTTAGGGGATCATCTAGTGGTCTAGCCATGATCTGTGTTCCCAGTGTGATGATTCTGGCCTTTATTATCGAAAGCATCCCGTGATGCTACTTAGTAGTAGGTATTCTACTCCTTGGGTTTTTGAACCAAGATTCACCCTACTTGCTTCATGTTGATAGTTTCTGCTCGTTCCTTTAGGATATTAGTAACCTTTGCGATAGTCCTTGAAGTTCGTGGTATCTTCTTCTTCCAAATACCGTGAACTACTTATGGCAGAAGTTCCTCGTTGAACTGAACGATCACAACCAGAGTGCTCTTGATGAGTTCTCCATTTTATATTGCGACTCTGCCAGTCCTACCTTTCCGCATGGGTTATCCGGAAGAAATGTTGAACTTGGTTCGACATACTAATCTATGCATCCACAACTTAGAACATTATATGTTCCTTTGAGTTGTCCCTCTTTACTTGTCTTCTGACCTCGTCTATCAATTGATAGTCAGGACTGGTTGTGCATTCGTGTTATCAATGCTTATTACTCTTGTGGTCCGTCAAGCCATTCTGTCCTGAATGACTTGGAGAAACAAACTCCAGTACCTCATCCATATCTAGGATTGGGTCAAAGTAGTTGTATTCCGCAGATCAAATGCCAATCCAGCTTTTGGTTCTGTTCTACCTTGGAGTATTACCCCTTTATGTCAGAATTGTTATGAGAACTGCACCAACTCTCATGAATTTTGACGTAGTGATACTTCTCACCATCATTAGTCATTCCTCGGCCCTCGTGTTGATGCAACCGGAATACCGACAAATGAATTGTGATGTGTGAAATCAATACTCCCAGCAACCTCGTTGCTTGGTAGTTAAAGGATAATAATTTCATTCTTAGCGTGTTGGTTTTTGAATCATCCTTCTAAGACTGATCGTGCTACCTAGTTCTTATTTCGGTGCACCCTTCGATTGATGAGTTAGGATCTTGTCAAGTCCTCACTCATTTGATCATATCGTCTTGCCCTCAAAAGCGAGATTGTTCTCGAGCTTAGTAACATACCGGTGGTTCGTGACTTTCCAAATGTCTTCTTGGAAGTGTTACCGGGTTGTTTCTGACTGTTATGTTGAGCTCGTGATCAAGTTGGTTTCTAGAGAACCACCCTTTCTCCAAGAATCTGTGTTGGATATCCTTGAGCTAGTTGGTTAAGCTAGACAACAACTTGGAGAATTGGAAGATAAAAGCTTGCCTAACTTAGTTCGTTCCAAAGGGATATTCTTGTGTAGTGTGTGTTGAAGAAAGATGATATCTTCATCGATTGGTCCCTGTGATCAGTTGCTGGACCTATTGTCTTATCAATCCTTTGATTTGAGTGTGGGCTATCGTCAAATCAAATCAGTACCAATGATATTCGTAATGTTGTCTTACTCGTGGTTGATCCCTCGAGCATACACCATTATATCTTTTGGGTCTGACCAATGCAATCACTTGTTCACTTAACTATGGAATTCCTTTTGAAAGGAAACCCAGATGAATTGTTGTTAAGCCCATTGACAACATCCTTATCTCCTCCATGATTTTGTTGAACATTAAGCTAGTGTTGGAAACTTTTGAAAGCATTTGTTCATGCTAGTTCATGAAGCATATGTTTGGATAAAGGTAGTGACTTCCTTTAATTCATGTGCATCTGATGCAAGTTGCCGCCGTGGATTCGAGAGAGTCAATGTTGCTTTCTTTGGAATCATCCCAAATCAGTCATGCATACGTGCAAAGTATTCTGTGGTCTGGAGACTTGCAACCTCCATTCTATATGTGTCCCTAGTACACCAAGCCACTGATTGATTTGTTCAAGGAGAAGGAGTTCCTTCATAAGAGCTAATCCGGACTTATGTAAGGACTTCGATACCCTCGATGATGGTTCCCAACCTGAAGTCGGTAGTGTTTTATTGTAAGACTACCACATGGTCATGCTTGTCTGGGACAACGTGTTCACATGTTTGTAGCAGAACCAGCTCATGTTTTGGAGCTTACTATCGTAGTTCATTCCCCGAGAATCTCACAACGTTGTCTCGTCGAATTCTGTTGCAAACTTTCATTCATCTTCCTAGACTCGATGAGTCTGGAATGTCCTGACACCAACCAGATCTGAATCTCAGGCAGATATGATGGTTGGAACATTTTCCAAGAACTATAATATTGGTCCCTCGATAACCGGTAAGGTGGATGTCGTGGCCAACACACCCAGCTGGAAGACCCATTATTATAGTATCTTGATTAAGGAAGTTGGCCCCCTCCCCATAGGGACTTCGTTGGATTTACTCCCTAGTTGTGCCTTATGATTTTTGTGTTCCCGAAGTCCGACCTTTTTACTTGATGTTCTAGATATCAAACCATATCTATGGGTGGATTACGCTAGCACATCAAGGAGAACATTAGAAGCGGAGTGCTAAATGTCTCTCGGTCGATCATCCAGATTTTATTTGCTTGGCCTCGCTAAGGTGAAATCTGAGAAAGTGTTATCCTCCTTGCATCTGCATCGTCCATCGCTATTCATCATGGTAGTATGTTGTGTTGTCAGCATCCTTGACACGAATGTTGGTAAAACCTTGATGAATATGGAAATGCTCAAGTTCTTGAGAGCACGTGCAAGTGCTAGGTTTGATCGTCGGCATTAACTGTATAGTGCTCTCAGCTTTCTCGGCAATGCTATGACCTTTTCAAACAGTGAATTCACTCTCTATTGTTGGGTTCTTCCCCAGTTACCAGAATCATTCCCAGCATTTGCATTTTGTTCCCAGCTTGCACCGCCAATGGGCCATTCTACCATGGGTCTCTTCCATTTCCGGTGATAAGCAAATTCATCCATTACGTTGTCTTCAACAAGGTAATCCACATCATTCAAGTCCGAGTATGCCATTCTACCGACCCCCGCCAATCGATTGCTGTGATTTGCCTTAGGCTGATATAGAGAGTCTCAATGATCTCTATATCGAAGGTAATTCTTTTTGCCACTTAAGGGGATATTTCTACGAGTCACCATCCCTAAGGTGCCTCGTTGTGGTATCATGGCAACTCAACTCCTCGCTACATTGACAATCGTTTACCACCTTCTTAGGTGTGGAATCATTGTCTACCTAGTGAACCTTCGTCATCTATTCCACTCCATTCCTCTAGAGGTGTGGTTCATCTCTCAGCTCGAGAGATGTTGCTATGTCCCATTCCGTGAGTTAATCTTGAGTTGTTCGATCCTTGAGAAGATTAATTCTTCTAGAGTTTTCCTTCCTCTCGTTGTCATGATAGCTGGAGTTCTCAAAGCAAGACTTCAAGACAATGATGGTGGATGAATCAACGTCCATTTGAAGTGCAACTGGATCGTGAAGATTGTGCTAGTTTGCGTTCCCCCTTCACCTTACCCTACGCTTGAATCTCGGGACGAGATTTTTGTTTAGTGGGGGTGAGTTGTCACAGCCCTAGAATTTGTTTGTCATTAGTTGCATTAAGGCATTCATGCATCATGTTTAAAATTCATGAAACTTGAAATGGGGATGACAAACCCTAGCACTAAATAAAATGCAATTAGGATCAGAATAAAAATATTTTCAATAAACCCAGAATGCCCTTTAGAAAAGTTCATTATTTTTGTTAAAGGTGAAAACCCCTGCCATCAATGATGCACATATTTCTAGGCCATTCTGGATTTTTGAATTAAATCCTATTGTATTTGACCTTGGGCATTTAAATACTATAAATAATTTAAATGTTCAAATAAATGTTGGAAATTGTTAAGGGTCACTGAAATAATTCAGAAAGCACCCATAATTGTTTCCAGGATTTTATAAAATGATTTGATATTTTAAATCAAATCAAAACAAACTACAGAAAATAGAAAACAGAATTAAATAGAAACAAGAGAGAGAGAGAGAGCAGAAGATCTTATCTGACGCTCACCTGGTAGCCCACCTGGCCCAGCAGCACGGCCCAGCCCGCCACCGCTACCCCCCTGTCGTCTTCCTCCCCTCGCACCGAAGCAGCTCGGTGGCGGGCGCCGACGCCGCCCAGGCCACCTCCTGCTTGCCACTGAGGCGCCCCGACGCGTCTAGATGGCGCCACTCCCCTCCCTGCCTCTCTCCCTCACTCTCCCGCGCTCTCACCCCCTTCCCTGGATCTCTCCCTCTCTCGCCCGACCGCCGCCGCCGCCGCCGTCCACTACCACCGCAGCCACCGCCGTCGTTTCGCCCTACTAGAGAGTCCATCAGCTCCGCCTAGTCCCCTGCTACCTCTCCGTTGATACACACGTCGTCGAATGCCCTGCTGCCTCGCCAGCGACCCGTCTTCTCCACGCACGGCCGCCGGACACTGTCTGTCGATTCCCCGCCTTCGCCGCCTCCCCGAGCTCGCCGTCTGCTCCAACCGACCCCCCGTGAGCTCCTCCACCGTTTCCCCCCTCTTCCCCGCTTCTTTTGATCGCCGTAGGCATCGCCCCTGGATGCCCGTAGCACGCCGCCGCCCGAGCTCGTCGTCGACGTAGCTCCGGTGACCATTTGGTCACCCCGGCGAGCCTAACGCGTTCGCAGCGTTCCGTAGAGCATTCCTAGCGCAAGCCCCCTCCCGTTTGCATGCCGCAGCAGCTAACCCGTGGCCACCCGAACTCCGGCCGCCGCCTTGGAGCTCGCCGCCGTCAGCTCCGGCCTCCCCACGACCCAGCAACCGCACCGTTCGACGCGCGGGAGCAAGGGCTCTCCAACGAGCCCAAGCACGGCCTCGCCCGTGCCCTGTAGCGTGTTTCCGACGGCCGCCACCGTCCCGGGCCTCGCCGGCGTCGAGACGCCGGCGGGATTGACCCGACTGACCAGGGGTTTGACCTCCCCTGGGTCCATGACAGGTGGACCCCGCCATCAGGTGATTAGCTTAAAGCTAATCACCACCTAATCTAACCCCCTGACACTGACATGTGGGCCCTAGTGCCCCTAATCTTTAATTAAACTAAACTAACCCCCCTGTCTAACCTGTGTCACTGACGTGTGGACCCCACACATCAGGTTTGACCCGAGCCAGCCCAGTTGACTCTGCTGACATCAGCATGACCTAGTGCTGACGCAATAAATCATTTTCTGGTTTTAAAATAATTCAGGAAATTCCAGAAAATTGTATAAACTTCTAAAATTCATAGAAATTCAACCGTAGCTCAGAATGAAATAATTTATAAATGAAAAATTATCAGAAAAATTCAAGGAATCCATATGTACCATTTTCATGCATGTTAGAACAACTTAGAGCTGCTGTTTAGCACAAATCAATTAAATGGCATTTGAATAATCACATATGGAGTTTGAATTTGAATCTTGTATTCAAACCAACTTCATTTAATCTGTTGCTAGTTGCATTAGCCCAACACACATTCATATTGCCATGTCATAGCATGCATCATATTGTGCATTGCATTGATCGTGTTTCTTCTGTGTTTGCCGGTGTTGTTCCCCCTCGGTAGACGCTATACCGATGATGT
Organism: Triticum aestivum; assembly: GCF_018294505.1. Lineage (NCBI taxonomy): Eukaryota > Viridiplantae > Streptophyta > Magnoliopsida > Poales > Poaceae > Triticum > Triticum aestivum. Next base: position 486,042,211 of record NC_057797.1, read on the forward strand.
GATCGTTGACACTGATGAAGAGCTATACTATCTTCAGAAGTGCCAGGCAAGCAGAACCCCCTTGTTCATTCCGATAAAATCCCACTCTCTCGCTCCTGCTCTCTTTTACTGCATTAGGACAACACCGATTCATCTGTTACTTGCTGCGGTAGCTGAACCCCTTTTATCCTTTGCATGACCTGTCATTGCCATAGTAAATAGATGAAACCCACTAGCATGAGTAGGAGTTGTTTGAGCCCTGTTGTGCCTACTCATTCATGCTTGTTTGTCATGCCTGCTACTGCTTAGAGTTGAGTCAGGTCTGATTCATCGGGGATGAATCAGAGGTGTGTGAACATGTCCTACTGTGTGTGAGCTAAGTGTGTGAATACGATTTGGTAAAGGTAGCGGTGAGAGGCCATGTAGGAGTACATGGTGGGTTGTCTCATTGCAGCCGTCGTCAGGAACTGAGTTCTGTGTTTGTGATCCATGATTCAGCTACTACCACGCATTGGGCCCGAAACCAATGGACCCTCTCGGCTTCTTAATCACCCTTGTCCTCTGTCCAGGAGTTGCAAGTAGTTTCTGGTGTTTGTAGTATGCTGGAGGCCGTGCGCAGCGCTGACCGTAGGGGTGGGCTGTGATGCGGTAGGCACGTGGCCGGGTGTACCGGGCGCCCGTTTGGTGTCCCGGGAACCCTGTTCACATCGTTTGGGGCTGTGAGCGAAACTCCGGCCGGATCTCCTCATGGATGGAACCCGAATAGGCGATAAATCTGGACTAGAGACTTGAGTGTTTAGGTAGGCCGTGGCCGACACCCACGTTGGGCTTCCGCTTGAAGGTTGCCGAGTACATGTCGTGTAAATGGCGGTAAGTGGTGAGAGCGTGTGTGAAGAAGTACACCCCTGCAGGGTTAACATTATCTATTCGAATAGCCGTGTCCGCGGAAAAGGACTTCTGGGTTGCTCATATCAGTTCATAGACAAGTGAAAGTGGATACCCTAAAATACGCAAGATAAGCATGAGTGCTATGGTTGGCGTTCTCGTAGGGAGACGAGAGCGGATCCATAGTGGTGTATTGATATGGTGAATATGTGGACTCGTGTGCGCCACCTCAAAAGAGTTACTTGCAGTCGTAGTTCAGGATAGCCACCGAGTCAAAGCTGGCTTGCTGCAGTTAAACCCCACCATCCCCTTTGTTGATAATGATGCATATGTAGATAGTTCTGATGTAAGTCTTGCTGGGTACATTTGTACTCACGTTGCTTAATTTATGTTTTTGCAGAGAGACTTCAGTCTCACTAGTAGTTCCACGTGGACTTCGATGTTTAGCTTGTTACCACAGCTACGATCTTGTGCCCTCGGCAGGATCTGATAAATAGTCAGGCTTCTCAGCCTTTTTCATTTATAGATGTCTGTACTCAGACATGATAGCTTCCGCTTGTGCTTTGATTTGTATGCTCTGAGTGTTGGGTCATGGGACCCCTGTTTGTAATATCTCGCTCCTCGGAGCCTATTGAATAAATTACTTGAGTCGTAGAGTCATTTTGTGATGCCATGTTGTATTGCACATATCGAGCATATTGTGTGTATGTTATTGAAATGCTTGGTATGTGTGGGATCTGACAACCTAGTTGTTTATCCTTGGTAGCCTCTCTTACCGGGAAATGTCTCCTGGTGTTTCCACTGAGCCATGGTAGCTTGCTACTGCTCCGGAACACTTAGGCTGGCCGGCATGTGTCCTTCTTCGTTCCTGTGTCTGTCCCTTCGGGGAAATGTCACGCGATGAATACCGGAGTCCTGTTAGCCCGCTATAGCCTGGTTCACCGGAGTCCTGCTAGCCCAGTGCTACAACCTGGATTCACTCGCTGTTGACCGACACGTTCGATGCTGGGTCATGGATGCCTGTCCCTGTAAGTTTGTGCCACTTTGGGTTTATGACTAGCCATGTCAGCCCGGGCTCCTTATCATATGGATGCTAGCGACACTATCATATACGTGTGCCAAAAGGCGCAAATGGTCCCGGGCAAAGGTAAGGCGACACCCGTGGGAATACCGTGCGTGAGGCCGCAAAGTGATATGAGGTGTTACATGCTAGATCGATATGGCATTGAGTCGGGGTCCTAACACTAAGCCACTAAAGTTCGGTCCCGTGGGCCCCGAGAGGGAAATGTAACTCCTGCGGCAGGCCTTGTGGTGCTCCCGTAGTACGAGCTCGTGCCAAAACTAGAATTTGTTTCTTACTACTACCAACTAGTACTAGTAAGGTACACGTGCATTGCACGCATGAGATTCTGGTGGTTTGTGGATTATGCTTCTACATGTGGAGCTTTCTGGATTCTAACATGTGGCAAAATCTGGTGGAATGTAAGGTTAGGCAAGTTTGATTAACATAGGCAAGTGTTTGATTCAAGCCACACCTTAGGCAAGCCACACTAAGGCCCCACATGACATACACACAAAAAATGTGGCAAGATTTCCTTAGGCTTGCCAACTTGTTTCTCTCATTTTGAAGAACTAATAACTTTTCCTAAGCTTAGTTGTGGAGGGGCGCCTTTATATTAGGGCAATGAGGGCAAACTGCGTTGCATTCACATCGTGCAGCCTCTTTTCCTGGACCTTCTCCCATTACTTCCCTCATGCATTAATTGAAGGAGGATGCATTGGTCATTCAACATATCGGGAACCGCTACTCCCTCCCTCGTCTGCATTAAAGCCTTATCGGGAACTGCGCTGCCCGCTGTCAAACCGAATACTCCCTCCGTCTAGGTGAGTATTAAGTCATCTTACGAAAACCAAATAGTAAGCACATATGCGTGGTGCATTAACTCTCACGTTGTTTCTTATTTTTTGACATAAATAGAGGAATCAACCAAGAAGAGATGTGGGGCTTGTATGCTTTCAATGACTTGAGACTATCAAACATGACATATAGTGGTCAGTTCGTTGCACAAGAACAAATACAACCCACGTCAGCACACACGCATCTTATATAGCATCACATCCAATGGCTATAAAAGATGAATGAGACCAAATTATATCTCATCTAGATGAGTTCTAGCAAAACTGTATAAATAATACTTAGTACTCCTGCGCCATGTATCATATATTAGTATCATGTAGTACTTTATTTATTTATGAGGTATCCAGATGGCACTGCACCGCCAAGAAAACAGGGTAACATCAAAATTATGGACTACTTTTTTGAGTATGTTGGTAAGGTCCGGTCATAGTCACTTGTTGAAATCTCTAAAAAGACAAATACTCCCTCCGTCCGGAAATACTTGTCATCAAAATGGATAAAAGGAAATGTATCTAGACGTATTTTAGTTTTAGATACATCTCTTTTTATCCATTTGGATGACAAGTATTTTCAGACGGAGGGAGTAGAAAACAGAGTTGGTGATGATGGTGTGCGTGCCATCCTGCAATATAGGCTGTCGGATTTATATCTAACGGATAGGAAAGAAACAATGGCAATTTTGCAAAAATATACCCACACGTCTCTCCATGTTCGCAAATAAGGCCTTCCCTCATTCAACCTTTTCTCTCACAAGATAAACCACTCATACAAATGCATCTTGATGTTCCGTGCAACGCACGGGCAGCTAGCTTATTTCTTTTAAAATAGTTGCTGCGATAATTGGGTTGAAGTGATATATTTTATGTCTGCCCCGAATGATTTCAGATTCACTGGTAGTAACAAAGAAAAGGTTGCCTTGTTGATGTACAGAAAACAGGGTGAAAACTATCACATGAGGCCGGTAAAAACAAGGCACACTGGGTTTAGCGTCATCGTCACTACAGCTATGCATGTGCGAGAAGTCTACATATTGAGGGGGCTACCCAGCGAGGCACCGAGACACAATGTTTGAGAGAGAAACCAATTAACAGATTATGATCAGATCGAGTTGTCACCCTTCTACTGTCATTGTTGGGGGGAGAGAAAGACGTATCGAGAGTGTGCGCGGTAGGCACAGAGGCACAACTAGCGAGTGTGTGTGTGTGTGTTTGAAAGAGGAGTGGATAGATTATTATCAAGATCGATGTGCCACCCTACTCCTTCGGTGTTGGGAAGTGTGGGTGTGTGGAGAGGGGGGCAGTGACACTCACATATCTCTACTCTTATAAAAAATAGAGTTGGTGATGATGGTGTTCCTGCCATCCTGCAATATAGGTCATCCAGTTTATATTCGACGGACAGGAAGGAAACTATGGCAATTTTGCAAAAGATACCCACACCCCTCTCCGCATTTGCAAATAAGGCATTCCCTCGTTCATCCTTTTCTCCCACAAGATAAACTTATCATACAAATGCATCTTGATGTTCCATGCAATGCATGGGCATCTTGCTAGTAGGGAGAAGAAGTTTGTGTGACACATATCTAGCTATATTAAGGGATACGTAGATAGCATATGTGTGAGAGATATTAGTGGCTGTGGGTGGGCGGAATTAAAGGGGTGGGTGTGTTAGACATAGAGAGCGTGTGTGTTTCTATGTGAGAGACTTGTAGGACGGGGTAGAAAGACGAATTTAACCCTGATGGAGGGAGAGAAATACACGAAGTGTGCGTGTGAGATTCCGATGCCCATAGGGAAATGAGATATGTAGGCGTGTGAGAGAGATTGCACAATTCATTCACGTATCACTATCTAGCGATCGTGGACGTGCATCGCTTGAACATAAGTCAATATCTACTTCGTATCATGGCCAAAGGTACAATATCGATTCAACGCGATAAAGATTGGACACTCACATATCACATTTTTTTTCTATTTAAATAAGCCTTTTTAGTTGTGCATGCCAAAGTTACAGTGATGTTTCTTCAAACAACCAATTTAGCTATCATGAACATGCACCATTGTTACTCTTGCATTCAAATTCATTAGTCTTGGATGATTTAAGTTTCTATTTTGAAGTAATATATGTAATATTCATATATGAATTCAACGGGTACGCAATTTAAGAAATGGAGGCTATGTAATCATATGAGGTAACACTTTTAAGTAGCTGACTACAATGTCCATTATCTATTTACATGAGAAATACATAGGCTGAGCGTTTGATCCCTTTTTTGTGAACACTCCACTACACCCGTACGATTGGCCGCGCCCGTTTGATCCCTTTTTTCTGGGGTGGACTTCACACCAGTTATTAACTGCTGACGCATGCCCCGTGTACACAGTCTAGCATGACCTTCCCGCTAGCACGGTCCAAAATTAGTTGAAACTGGATACGAACAATCCCGCGGGCGGCAAAATCTCCCGCCTCCTTCTAAAATTTCAGCCACCTTAGTCTTTAGCATGTGAAATCCCCTTTTTGTCCTTGGTGCATGGAGACCAACAATTACAATACCGCCCTCATCTACATGATAGGTCGGGGCTGCTTTGGTAACTTCCGATTCCCCCACTACACGGCACCCCCATTTCCTCTCCCCCTCCCGCAAAAATGACTAACTCCATACTCCACAGCACCAGAGCATCTTACATCACGCCGTCCGTACTTCATCACCGTTTCTCCCCTCCCGTCTTGAAACCCTAGACTGCTCATCCACCAGCGTACCATAGCCCATTCACTGCCAGCGGCGTCCACCTCGCCGGATCTACTTCTGCGACCGCATCTACCCCTCCCACCTCCCCTAGAAACAAGTAGACTGCTCATCCACCACTATACCACAGCCCATTAAGTGCCGGCCTTGTCCACGACGCTGGATCTGCTTTGCCGGTACTCTCGTCAACCGCCGCACATCTGCAGCGGCTCATTCGTACTCCCCACCGGAGACGCTTCGTCCACACCCCCCGGAGCCACCCCATCGACGCCCGCGTCGACGGTCTCTGATCCTCTTCGCCGACACCTTCCTCAATCCTACCGGAGCCGCTTCGCCGACACCTTCCTCAACCCTACCGGAGTAGCTTCATCTATATCATTCTCAACCCTACCGGGGCCGCTTTGCCAACTCACAAGTCCACGGCCTCAGATCCGCTTCCTCGCACCCTCATCCAACCTATCAGAGCAGCTTCTGACGCCCCATCCACGGCCGCAGATCCGCATCGTCGACACCACCCTTAACCCAACCACTGGAGCAGCTTCTGACGCCCTGTCCACGGTCGCAGATCCGCATTGTCGACACCATCCTTAACCGAACCATCGAAGCAGCTTCACCTACGCCCTCGTCCACGGCCATAGATCCGCTTCGCCCACACCGTAGTCCACCCTATCGGAGCCGCTCCACAAACACCCTACATGACAGTTCTAGATCTCCTTACCGGACCCCGACAGCCAGCGCAACGTCATCACCCTCGACGTTTCTAACCTGATTCCCATAGTCTGGAGAGATGCCAAGCACCCGCCACGGCCTAGGTACTTGTCACCTTTAAACCCGTCCAGCATCACCTGCCCGATGTACTTCAAATATACTAACCGGTCGCTCTTACCTGTTATGCAGCTGGCAAAAACTACAAGGACGATGTTTCTTCTGGATCTAACAGCTTGGCCAACCAAGATCCTGGACTGAGGCATTGGTATATCTTGTAAGCGCGTCTCTCTCTCTCTCTTGTATTGTTCTATGCCTGCCAGCATGCTTTGGTAGGATTTTCGACCAGTAATCCCTTTGTGCAGACAATGATTTCTACTACTGGCTGCTAAATTAGATATGTAGATGTCATACATGATACTACCTCGTACCTCCGTTCCTAAATATAAGTCTTTCTAGAGATTCCACTATAGGCTACATACGGAGCAAAATGAGTGAATCTACACTCGAAAATGCATCTATATACATCTGTATGTGGTCCATACTGGAATTTCTACAAAGACATATATTTAGGAACAGGGGCAGTACATTACACAAAATCGTAGGTGGCATGTAGGAATTCCAGTGCACTACATTAGGCTCCCTTAGAGTGCCTGCTAGTCCAGCATACAGAGTCATGGCTAGTTTATGGTACGCACACAATCGTTAATTGGTGGTTTAAATATGCGCAAGGGATATGCAATGTAGTATCATGTAGAGATGTCTGAAATTAGCCGTGTCAACTTGCAGATAGGGTTACACAATGAAAAAGTACAAGATGTATGTGGCAATTTCATGGAACATCGCAAAAAAAGGAGAGGCAGCGGTGAGCCTATACAGTGTGCCATGGTACGTCACTCCTCCATTGCAATCATCGTGACATGTTATTTGTATGCCAGTTCTATTAGCCAAGTTTCTTAGGGACAGTTATTACGAGTTATCCTAAGAAAATAAGCACCTGTGAATATAAGCTCCATGTAATAAGCCAACCAGTTATTTTCATTGCGTTTTCAGCTTATCTTTGGTATGATCAGTGGAAAGTCTAGATTGCATTATATTTTTTTTCATTTTGCTGCCCATATGGAAATTAATTTGACTTGCAAACATCACAAATTGAACCCAGTGCAGTAATTAATATGATAGGAAAATAGACCATCACTATTTGCTCAAAATGCAAATACAAAGATACCATCTACTTGGCACAATCTACTTTGGTCAATGTTTTCCATAGAGATCCCATTGCCTAATTTAAACGAAGAACGCATGACCCACATTTAAATGAAGAACAATTATTTATTGAAATTCGATGGTCCAAGTGGATGGTTATTATCGTATAGCAGCACAACCTGAAAGCATCATATAGCAGCAGCAATAGCTCATAGCAACTCATCATACAGCAGCAGCAATCTGCAATTCATCATATACCAGCAGCAGCTCATAGTAATTCATCATATAGCAGCAGCAGGAGCATCTCATAGCAATTCATCATATAGCAGCAGGAGCAGCTTGTAGCAACTCATCATATAGCAACAGCAGGAGCAGCTTGTAGCAACTCATCATATAGCAGCAGCAGCAGCTCATAGCAATTCATCATATAGCAGCAGCAGCTCATGACAACTCATCATACAGCAGCAGCTCATAGCAATTCCTCATATAGCAGCAGCAGGAGCAGCTCATAGCAATGCATCATATAGCAGTAGCAGAAGCAGCTCATAGCAATTCATCCTACAGTGGAAAGGGGAGAGGAGATGCAAGCGGGCAGGGCAATGAATGCTTGCGTGTTTGTTTTTACTTGAGGGTCAGGTGTGACACGGGCGTCAGCAGTTGCATTTTGAGTGCAATATAGGCAGACAACAGAGTCATTTCACTATTCCCCTTCCCTTCAATTTTTAGTGAGGTTCTACCCGAAACACCCCCCCTCCAAAGCGAAATTAGTTAAGCCCAAGCCCATAACTCAAAAATGACTTCTTTACATCTTTTATAGCTTATTTTGACAATATGCCCTGAAAAGGCGGAATCGAACTGGCCCTTAACCTGCAATTCAATTGTGCGTGCAATGATGAATCACTCCTGCCTGCTATCTGTACATTTAGGCAACATCATACAATGCATAACCTAATACATGTGCATTCCATTGTAGAATCTGGAAATATGCAATGTTTATGTTAGTTCATACGTTGCACATGATGTTTAAATGCCCCTTAAATCTGGTCAGTCAAGTGATGGTCTTTAAGCCTCCTTCTTTGCTTCTTTTCTTGATATGTAAGATTTGCTCACACATCTGTTCAATTGCTTGTTTGCATCAGCCAGCCATACTAGGACTGTTTGCTTTGATTACTTGTTGTTCTTGACATAACACTCTAACAGAGCTTGTCAACGATTTAAACACTAAGGGCTGCTGTAGTGGGGCCTTGTCTAACTCATAGGTGACATAAAGGTTTGGTTGTACACTACAGTAGGCTCTCCAAGAGTACCTGGAGATCCAGTTCGAAGGTATGCCTAGTTTTTACATAGTGCAGACATAGTAAATGCTCATTTCATTGTGTGCAAGTGCAAGAGATGCGGCATGTTTCATTATGTGGTGTTGTTTTGTTATAATCTCATTCTTTTGTGTTCACAGACTGGAAAGTATGCATATTTATCTTCCAAGGAGACGAGTAACTAGTTTGTGTCACCTTGCAGAGGGGGTGCAATGAAGATAAGATTGAGGATTTCCAAGTACAAGATGTTAGGAAGGAGCCTTGCAAGAGAAGTAGGAGCTGCGCTGAGCCTCTTCAACCTGCTAAGGTAAGTCACTGTATGCAACTCAACAGTTCAATTCCTTGTTTGTTTCAGGCATAGTTAATTTTCTCTTTTCAATTGCTTTATTTGTCCTCAGTTAATGAGATGCCCAAATAATCATGCCTGATGTTCGGTACTTGTATCACTATTAGTTGACATAATTAAAGGCCTTACCATTTAATTACTCTGCCGAAGTGTGCCTGAAGCTTTGAAGTCTATTAACCAACTATTATTGCATGAGGCTCACAATCTAGTTTATACTACGCTAATGATTGCATAGTTTTGCCTGTTGTAGTATGTTTGTATGAAACCCTCTGCTGTTCATTATGCTCCCTAAGACTTTAATTGAGGCACAGAATGGCCAACTGCTTGCTTACTTATACGCAACGTGCTGTCTAAATTTGTAACTTGTCTGTGTTTTCGATTGGGCCCCAACATCATGCTCCTCTGGTGAGCTAAGAGGGATTTCTGTATGCAGGCTGCACAGACTATCTTTTTATAATTTTTAAAATATCACCTGCTTATGCTTCATGACGTGTAACATTTTTTTTGAAAGTGACGTGTAACATTATTGTTAGTCCTGTTTTGCCATGTAGTACAAAATAGTGTCTTGTTCGCTTCACTGTTGTAACTATATTTTTGCCCTAGTCATGTGTACTTACAGAAACATTTCAGGATGAAGTGACATCAACACAAAGATCTGCGAGCAGTGCGGCATGGCCGTTACCGAATGATTATGGATTGGAATTGGAATGTGCTGATGTTCTCGAGCATCAACTAGAGGTGGCAAGACAACGTGTACATGATTGTCAACGTATAATCAACAAGTTGAGACTGGACATGCAGGTATTAGGTGTAGGAGTCAAAAAATGAAACAAGACACTGAGGTAACCATGAAGGAATTGGAGATTTTGCAGACTGAAATTTGTGCTATCTGAATCCGGCCAATCCTATTTTCTGAAGAGATTATAGTTCAATTGGAGTTAAGTTGATGCGCATCCATGATGTATGAGCTGTATTTGCCCAGTGTATGTAATTTGTTGTTTGTGTATGCTTTATTATCACCTGTGCCGAACCATAATGCCCAGTGGGTATAATCGGCTGTAATTTCTTTATTTTATAGTGTAGGATTATATTACCTTTCTATGCCTTGATCTCTTTGTTGTAATAGTGTAGGCTTTTTAGAGGTGATAGTATTGAGTAGGATAATTCTTTGAATATGCTATATCGTTCAAACGGGGGCCAATTCGCCTGACCATGGCCCTTCACGGGCCGTCGGATCCATGGGCCTTCTACGTCTCGTAGGATCCATGGGCCTTCTACATCTCGTAGGATCCATGGGCCTTGTATGTCTCGTAGGATCCATGGGCCGCCGGCTCATTTATGGGTCTTGTACGGGCCTTTAATGGGCCATAGATGGGCCTTTAATGGAAATTGTACGTTTTATGGGATGACCATAACGGGCCGTTAATAGGCCGTATTTCGTGATGCTATGAAAATGGCCCAACAGACTAACGGTCCGCAAACGGGCCGACCGTAACGACGGGCTAAATTTGGCCCACAAACAGAAAATGACAATAACGGGCCGTAAGTAACCGAATGCTGCAAATGAGCCCAAGAATAAATGGGCCCTCAGAAGGCCAAAAGTTAACTTGGGCTGGAAACGGCCCAACGGAATAACGGGCCGTTAATGGGTATAAAGTGATACACTGTTCATTACGGACCAGTTTCACCACGGGCCATTAATAGGTGTAAAGTAATACACTGTTCATTACGGGTCAGTTTCAGCACGGGCCACTAATGGGCCAAGAGTTACAAAGGGCCTCATATGGGCCGAAAGACGTCATGGGCTATACATGGGCCAGAAGTGAAAATGGGCTGGAATCATATTGGACGGCCCAGATGACGCTACTGGGCCTAATTCCAATAGGGCGTAACGGGCCTTGGATTAGTGGGCTGTAAATGGGCTATATGCGAACATGCCGTTAACAGGCTTTCCATGGGCTGGTCCGCCAGCTTTTGACCAAGTCTAATGGGCCGACGTTTTCACAGGAATGGGCCACTGTTGGGCCGTTCCACGTGTAGACATATCATAGGCGCCTTCTGTCCAGTGAGTGGATGACATCTGTCCCAACGATGAGCCGACACGTGTTTCCTCTAGCCAATGATGATTTTACACGTGGAAAACCCCATTGGTCGGGGCTGTTTATGGGTTTATCGGATCCAAAACCCGACCCGATAGCTTAACGGCGTTCCGTTATGGTGGATGCCACGTGTCGGTCACCCTTGACGAAAGCACTTCTGTGACGCGCGATTTATCATCATGGAAGTGGACACTTCCGTGATGATAATTTTCGTAATGTCATGGAACACTTCTATGACAGCACATGTATGACTATCTTGATTCTGTCATAAATTTGTCATGGATGTACATGCATGACAAAAAAGTGACGTACTGTGACAAACACGTATCATCACGGAAGTGTATTTTTTTGTAGTGGGGGCTGTACACGCCCCAGAGTCTCCGGAGTGTCGCGCTCGGGCCTCAGGGGCTCCCTCCCATGTCCTAGTGGCAGCACTTAACTCCACACTGGTGAGAAGACTAGAATAGGTGCTGGACGAGGCTATTCATTTGATTTCTGTAGTTGGTTTGCACCCCTTTTATGGAATTTGGAGTTCTGATGTTTCTTGATTGTTCGGTTGAACTCTTTATTTCCTCCACTTCCTCGCTCGGTTCTTTGTTTTGCACCGGGGAGGGCGGCAGTTGCCCAACGCTCTCCCTCGCGTGCCTCACGTGGGGGCTCGGCAGGTGTGTGCGTGCGTTGGGCTAACCTAAGCCACGGGCACGCCTGGCCAGAGCCCTGCCCTATCGCTCCAGAGCTTTGGCTCCCCTAACCTTCGCGAGGCACCCTCGATTGAGCTCGTGGTTTGCGCTCCCACCTAAGGTCCGTGCCCCAAGGGTACCGCAACGTGGTGCGTTGGGCCATGATCATGAGGCCTCGTGCAGGGAAGGACAAGGCACCCGACGGGCGTCTTAACAATTTCTGCAGCTCTATGATGCCTCCCGAGGGCAACGGCTCCTGAGCCAGCAACAAGGAGGGCTCATCAGGTGCCAGAGGGCGCACCCTCACGAGACAGGAAACTACCCTAGGCGCATTCAGCTAAGTTATCCCTCTATGTCTACATAAAGCATGAACACCATAACACAACATAGGAATGGTAAACATAGCACAAAGCAACATAAGCACTACGGCTCATTACACGCCCTTGCAGGGCCCCATACTTGCTTCTTGTAAATGCAGGGGGAAAGGAAAGGACAAACAAAAGCGGCCCCCATGGCGCACTTGATCATGAGGATTGGCCCCCGAACTCAGCCGGAGCCCTCATCGTGCTTCACTGGTGTTGGGATGCGGGGTTCCGGCAAACCCTTAAAGTTTGAACACTAGGTTGCGCGCGAAGTCTTTCCCTCCAACCGATCTACGCTCTAGCTCGCTAAGATCTTGCGGACGAATTCGAAAAACTCACAACACAGAAGGACACGGGGTTTATACTGGTTCGGGCCACCGTTGTGGTGTAATACCCTACTCCAGTGTGGTGGTGGATTGCCTCTTGGGCTGATGATGAACCATACAAGGGAAGAACGGCCTCCTGAGGTTGAGGCGTTCTTGAGCTCGGTGAGCTTGTGTGTGTGGGGGGGTGGTCTCTCTTCCTTTTCTCTAAGGTGGTGGCTAGTCCTATTTATAGAGGCCCTGGTCCTCTTCCCAAACATCAAGCAGGAAGAGAGCCAACAATGGCGGGCTAATTTGAAGGGGGACAGCTAGTACAAGCTATCCTGACAAAAGTAGTCTTCACCTGCACAAAGTTCTGGCGGTGACGCTGTTCTGGGCTCCACGGTGACCTCCATTTTGCAGTCCATGGTCTTGGTCTTGTTGCACCAAAATGGCAACCTTTGCATGAGGCCTCGGTACTCCGCAGCTGCGCTTGCCCCCTTTGCTCCAAAGAGGAAACAAGGATGCTGTGCGCGCTGGCGCCCGCCTGGTGCCGATCATCATGACTCACGTCATGAGAGCCTCGTGAGGTTCGCCTCACCTTGATATCTCCGTTCGTCATGAGCCTTCCTAGCTTGGCCACTCAAGAGGAGGTCTTGCATCGTCCGCGTCGCGAGGCTTGGCCCCTTGCGAGGGTCTCGGGCACTTTGTTGGTGAAGATGGGTCGTACGGCCTGCTGGCTCAGCCACGCCGTGGGCCGCAGGCAAGCAAGTCTGGGGACCCCCATTCCCAGGACGCCGACAGTAGCCCCCAGGCCCAAGGTGCGCTCAGGCTTGACTTCGCGGCGAAGCCAGAGGTCAAGTTCGGAGCACCGTGGGCCCCAAAAGCCTGCGGCCTCGTTGACGTGTGGCGGTAGATTGGACGTGGGCGTCTTCGCTTCCCCATGCTGCCTTTGAATCCGCCCGGCTATGCGGCCCCGCTTCTTGCACAGTTATTCTTCCCTCTCCGCGCCTGGTTCTTCCAATCTTCCGATCTCCTTGCTTCCTCGATGCCTTGCTCCGCCTCCTCAATCCAACTTGCGCTCCGCCCACTTCGCTGCCATGGTGCCGAAACAGGCCGGGAAGGGGAAGAAACCCCTATCCCCACCAACTGCATCTCCATCCTTCGAGACGGCGCTCGGCCGACCACGGGTGCTCAAGGATGAGGCCATGGGCAAGGTACGCCCCATGCTCGCCTCCAGCTTCAATGAGTGGGGAGAGACGCCGGCCTGGCCTGCATCTCACCCCAGCATGACCCGGGCAGTCACCGAGGTTCCAATCTTCATCGACGCCCTCTGGGCTGGCCTGCTTCCTCCCTTCTCTACCTTCTTCAATGCGGTGCTCGAGCACTATCAGATCCACATGCTCCATCTCGACCCTCAATCAGTGACCCTTCTTGCCGTCTTCGCTTTCGTGTGTGAGGCCATGCCGGGCATCACCCCCTCCGTGGCGCTCCTCTGCCACTTCTTCTCACTCCATCTCACCAGTGCCCAGTAGAGCTCAGGGTGTGTGAGCTTCTAGGTCGTGGCTGCGACAGCGGGCATGCGGATTGACTTTGAGGTCCCTTCATCCGCGAGCGAGTTTCACACGCGATGGGTGTTTGTTGATACCGGCGTGCTCAACCCTCTGCTTCAAGCTCTGGTGGGGCCTGCCATTCCAAACTCCGGCTAGGGCCATGAGATGCTCACGAGCCCCTGCCTTGCCCCCGTTTGGGCCATATTGCGGTGGTTGAAGGACCTTGGTGTGACTCCGCCCATGGTGGTGAGGGAGTTCGTCAGGCGTTGGGTTGCCCCGCTTCAGCGCCATTCTCGCCTGATGTGGGACTTGCACAGCAGTCAGGACAACATGAGGGTTCAGGAAGAAGGGCTCCCTCTCGCCGTGCGGCAGGCGGTGCTCATGGTCCTATCCGGCGTCCACCGGCCGGATGAGATGCCCAAGAAAAGTTGCATGTTGTACCATTGTGAGAACAAGGTAACCTTTGCCGCGACCATGCCTTCCTTTGATGAGTGGTGGATGCTCCCAATTGGCTCCAAGGGCCCCCGCGAGAATCCCGTCATCATGGTCCAATTCTTCGCCGCCGGTGACGAGCTCGCCCCTGGTGATGATGTAGGGGAGCGAGCGGTGACGGGTGGCGGCTGCTCAGATGTCGACGAGCACATGCCGAGTAGTGATCCGGGGGCGTCGTCCTCGGGAGCTTGCAACGCCCCTCCTGAGGTGCCAGTCATTGGCGAGATGTGGCATGCGACTCCTGAGTCCAAGGCTCCAGGGGCCTCGGGAGGTCGCATCGAGAAAGTGACGGACTATTCGCCACAGCTAGGCTCCCCTAAGGCTATCCCTCTTGGTTCCTCTTCGGCTCCGCTCTGTGCCGGCCGTCATGTCCAGCGCTTCGGTTGCCTTTGCATGGGCTTCGAGGAGCTCCGTAAGAGGAAGGGATCCCCCAGCGGCAGCAACATTTTCGGGCCACTGAAGCGACGGAAGTACGTCGCCGTCGATGGTTAAGTACCTTCTCTTGGTGATCTTCTATGTGCTGCCTTCCCTTCCTGATGAATGCCCACTCGGGTCCCCTTCTGCTATGGCTGCGAAATCTCCAGAGAAGCAGCTCCCTCTTGTGGCATCAAACTCGCCAAGCTCCAGTGCCTCAGGCTCGGACGCTGCCCACGTCGTGGGGTCAATCTCGGGAGCTGGTCCGTCATCAAGGCGCCCCGAGCTTGCGCCCCCGCCGTCCTTTCTTCGCGGCCTTGTTCCGAGCGCAGCAGGCATACCAATGGCTCCTCCCTTGGTCATAGTTGGTAGGTGGCTAGCCTCGATGCTGGAGCTTCCTTCAAGTGGCAGGCCTGGCTCGGTTTGGCCCCCTCACGAGGGTCAGCTGTCGCCTGGGGTCGTGCTGACCCTCAGCCCCCAGCCAGGAGATGGCACGCCACTTGATGCTCGACCCACAGCCCCCGAGGCGTAGGACGAGATGGGCCGAGCGTTCGAGCTCGAGCGCGGGCGCAGCGTGGTCCGCCATGAGCTCTTCCAGGAGGCGATGGGCGCGATGAACCGTCTCGGTGAAGAGCATGCCGGTGTCGACTCGCATCTTGAGGCTGAAGGTCTTTGGTTGGTGGAGGAGCGGCGCAAGCTGCGAGTGGCCATCAACCTTGGCTGTTACCATCGCGACCTCGAGAATGCAAAGGCTGAGGCGTCCCTCAAGATTGCCAATGAGGCCCGCTCACGAGCCTTGGAGGAAGCTGACGAGGCCTATCGCCACCGTGAGGCTGCGGAGGAGCGCGCGTGGGAGCTCCAGGCCTGGAGCGCGTCCCTTGAGCAGCAAGTCGAGGCGCGCGGGGCCGCCCTTGCATTAGTGAGGGGGACGCCTGTGGAGGATGAGGAGGTCCGGCGGCGCGAGGAGGCACTGGCCCTGGAGGCCGTGGAGCGCAGCCTCGAGCTCCAGCGACTGGAGACGAGGGAGCGTCAAGTCGCTCAAGCTGAAGATGCAGTCGGGGCCTGTGAGGCCAGAGTCGAGGAGGAGGTCGATCACTGTATGGCCGTGGTTTGTGCTGATCTGGAGGGAAGGTACGGCCTGAGGCTGGAGCTCGCCGGATAGGAGGGTGCGGGAAGGGCCTCCGCCCTTAGGCCCAGGTTGGACGAGGCCGAAAGACGTGCGGAGGCTACCACCGCCGCCCTGGTTGCAGCACAGGCGGACCTGGCCTTCTCCCGTGCCGAGCTGCTTTCCCTCCGGAGGTGAATTGATGACGCCGAGGCCGTCGCTCGACAAAACAGAGAAGAAGTGCTCCAACGCCGAACACTGGAGCGCGAGCATGCCCCTATGCTTCAAGACCTTCAGAACAAGGGCAACACCGCCCTGGGCTATAACTGCGACAAGAATGCCCAGACCCCTCACTCGAGTGACTACACCAGCCACCTGACCTTCTTCACCAAGGTGGTGACGCGCCTGAAGGCTCAATCTGCCAGAGCTCGGCAGCTTGTGGACGAGAGGGGTCGTGGCCTGCTTCAGCGCGCCTTCTCCCGTGTCTTCAGCCACCTCCTGAATGCCGACCCCAACTTTGACTTTGATGCCGCCATTGCTCCAGTGCCCATTGCCGTTCGGTGCGACTTGGCGCGTTGGGTAGAGGACCATGTCGACGCGTTGGTCAGGGTCTTCACCTTGGAGAACGATGGGGTGGTGGTCATCACGAATGAAGGTGACGTGGTCAATGACGGCGATGGGGGCGTCGCCGACGGTGGCGATGATTCTGACGAAGACGATGATGATGCGAGTGACGCGTCTGTGGACGATGAAGCGAGCGATGTCTCTGGATGATCCCATATTCTCCTATCGTTTTATTCTGCACGCAAAACTCGGGCGTGGCCCATGGAAAACTTGTAAGAGCATTTTGAGAGGGGAAGCCCCTCGTGTAAGCAAATTGCAATTTTTACTTTCCTATGCGATGTGGGTATGTGCCCTTGCAAGCTCATGCAGCTGGGGGGGAGTCTCCAGATGTGGTTTACCTTAGTCAGCGCCGACTTAGGGCTGGGTCATCAGGCGACGAGTTCCTAAGCATCCCGTGGAGCTTATCGGCCCGTTTGACAGGGCCCCGCAAGGGGTGAGCACCAGGCGTAGTGCTAGCACGTGCTTGGCGCGGTCCGGCTCGCGAGGAGCTTACGAGGGAATGGCGACGGACGTGAGTCCCAACCAAACGAGATCCAGAAGGCGAAAAATGGCTCGAACAAGAAAAGGCACCCCCCCGCGCGCAACGATAAAAATTCAGGTTCAACTTAAGTCCAGAATCAGAAAGCAAAGCCATAGAAAGAGAGATCCAAAGCAAAAGGCCGCGTCCAACACCTAGTCTAGTGTTTGGGTCTTCAATTCTTCTCACCAGCGCAGAGCTAAGTGCTATCGACTAGGCGTGGGAGGGAGCCCCAGGGCCTGAGGCCGGCGCTCCTGAGACTCCGGGGCGTGTACAGCCACACTTGACCTCCTTTGAGCCGGACGGAGACCAGGACGACACAAAGGAGGGAAAGAGGACGCCAGCGGTTCCCTTGGCGACCACGGGTCCTCTGCCGGGGGAAGTGTCATTGAAGCCACCCCGGTAGAGGGCCTACCTCCGGGTGTCCCTGGTTTCGCGTGCCTTGGGGAAGGGCCTTGCTCCAAGCCCCCTTTTGGAGGCCCCTAGCGTGTCTCCCTTGTTGAGATGGGTGCCGCTGTGCCGGGGTCGTCGATCGGTGCTGCAACCTGATCCATCTGCAGCCCATCGTTAGCATAAGCCTATTCATGAGAGGTTAGCGGTACCCTTTGATTGCCGTCGTCAGCGCGATCGTTGTGGTTCTCCGCTGGCTCTTGGAAGGCTTTGGCTCCTAGCACCCCTTCCCCCCAATCTTCTCGAACGAATGAGCCGATGTCGTCCTCCGGTGGGTACCCTTGGTTCACCATGCGGGCCACGTAGGCCTCAGGGGTCGCCACCCCGAACACCTCGCCGTGGTGCCCAATGCTCCATGTTGCTCCGCCCATGATGGTGTCCTGGGGATGATAATATAGCATGCGGCCGGGACCATGGGGGTGACGCTTGCGCTCGTGCCTGTCATGGGCGGCAGGGGGGAGGAGGACCCTACGCTGCCAGCCGTGCTAATGTTGACGAAGCCCCCTGGTGTAGTCGATGCTGCACTAATGTGGTGAGGCTCGCCGCGTGACCTTGCATTGTCTTGGGGGCGAGTCGATAGAAGAAAGGTGGCGCTCCCGACGCCACTACGTCCAGCAGCTCAGCAACACGCTCAAGCAGCGTGTCCTAGCCGCCCTCCATCAGCCTGCATCGCAGTAGCTCCCTTGCCACAGTGAGTGCCGCCCGCATGTTCCCTTGCTCCCGCCGTGAGTGCGGCGCCGTTGCTGCGGCGTGACTCTCTGCTCTCACCGCGGCTCATTCTTGCCACGGGTTGAGGGTGGATGATGCCTGGCCGTGCTGTCCGCACCCGGCGGAGCTTGGTGGCGCCCCCGCCGCTCGGGGTGCGGGGTCGAGATCTTCATGGGAAGGAGCTGCCGTCCGGGCCGGCCAGGCTGCCCAGCGGTCGGATCCGGCCCTTGGGTCGCCAGACATCGTAGCCGGCGAACATTGAATAGCTGATTGGCGGAGAAGAAGCTTTGGCGCCCCCTACCTAGCGCGCCAAATGTCGGAATGTGGGGTTCCGGCAAATCCTTAAGGTTCGAGCACTAGGGTGCGTGCGAAGTCTTTCCCTCCAACCGATCTACTCTCTAGCTCGCTAAGATCTTGCGGACGAACTCAACGAACTCACAACACATAAGGACATGGGGTTTATATAGGTTCGGTCCACCGTTGTGGTGTAATACCCTACTCAAGTGTGGTGGTGGTGGATTGCCTCTTGGGCTAATGATGAACCATACAAGGGAAGAACGGCCTCCTGAGGTTGAGGCGTTCTTGAGCTCGGTGAGCTTGTGTTTGTGGGGGGTGGTCTCTCTCCCTTTTCTCTAAGGTGGTGGCTAGTCCTATTTATAGAGGTCCTGGTCCTCTTCCCAAATATCGAGATGGAAGGGAGCCCACAATGGCGGGCTAATTTGAAGGGGGGCAGCTAGTACAAGCTATCTTGACAAAAGTAGTCTTCGCCTGCACAAAGTTCTGGCAGTGATATTGTTCTGGGCTCCACAGCGACCTCCGTCTTGCAGTCCATGGCCTTGGTCTTGTTGCACCAAAATGGCAACCTTTGCCTGAGGCCTCGGTACTCCGAGTCTGCGCTTGCCCCCTTTGCACCAAAGAGGAACCAAGGACATTGTGCGCGATGGCGCCCACCTGGTGCCGATCGTCACGGCTCACGTCACGAGAGCCTCATGAGGTTCGCCTCGCCTTGATATCTTCGCTCCTTGTGAGCCTGCCTAGCTAGGCCACTCTAGAGGAGGTCTTGCATCGTCCACCTCATGAGGCTTGGCCCCTCGCGAGGGTCTCGGGAACTTTGTTGGTGAAGATGGGCTGTACGGCCTGCTGGCTCAGCCACGCCATGGGCTGCAGGCAGGCAAGTCTGGGGACCCCCATTCCCAGGACACCGACAACTGGGGCGCGATGATGGGACGACCCGCCACCATCCTCGGCGGCCCAGCGCGTGGCTCCACCAACGGCCTGGTATGGCCCATCTTCACCAGCAACCACTAAAGACCCTCGTGAGGGGCCAAGCCTCGCGAGGCGGATGACACCAAGACATCCTTCGAGGCGGCCTCGCTAGGCTGGCTCCTGAGGCGTGGAGATATCTATGCAAGGGGCACCCTGCGAGGTCCACATGACGTGAGCCATGACGACCATGGTCAGGCAGGCGCCAGCGGGCGCAAGGTGCCAGTTTCCTCTTTGGTGCTAAGGAAGCAGGCGCAGGCGAGGAGTCCCGAGGCATCAGGCAAAGATTTCAATACCGGTGCAACAAGACCAAGACCAGCAGGACAGCTGGACAGAGGTCATTGCGGAGCCCACGGCGGCATCACCCCTAGAGCCTTTGGCAGGCGAAGACCACCTTTTGTGAGGATAACTTGTACTAGGTGTCCCTCTTCGAAATTGGCCGTTGTGGGATTCCTTCCCGCTTAAACATTTGGGAAGAGGACCAAGGCCTCTATAAATAAGGCTAGCCACCACCATTGTCAGGATGGGCTCATCTTGGATCGGATCCACTCCACCAAGGCCATCTCACCAGCTCATCGAGCTCAAGAACACCTCCCCTCAGGAGGCTGTTCGTCCACTTTACTTGTTCATCCTCAGCCAACGAAGCAATCCACCACACCACACTGGAGTCGGGCATTACACCACAACGATGGCCTGAACCAGTATAAACTCTCGTGTCACTTGTTCCTTGGGTTCGGCAAGCTAGGCCTAGAGATCGTTGCGAGAGTGAGATAGAGAGAGAGATCTTTGTGCACTTCCAAGTGTTCGAACCTCAAGGGTTTGTCGGAACCCACAATCCTACGTAAGTCTTGTTTGGATCTTGAGAGGGTGAGAGAGTGTGAAGAGAGCAACTACAAGCGCTGAGGCTCCAGCGTGTATAGATATAGTGGAGAGAGAGTGTGAAGAGTGCAACCCTAGAAAACAAGCGTCGAGGCTGAGATCGTATAGCTCCGTATCCATCCATTCTGACCAGTCAAAGAATCCTCCTGGCACCGCCCCAGATCACTTTCTCTCTCAATCATGCGGGGCCTACCTGTCATTGGGTGGAAGAAAGAAATCAAACAAAAACAAAATTATGCTCAAGTGTGGTTATCGAACCTGATACCTCCAGTTTGATGAGCGAACAGGCTAACGAGCTACACCACCCTCACGTTATGTTTAACAAGAGGAAAGTAACCTTTTATACATTCCTGCATTCGTGTGATAAGTATGCCATGTTTTTTGCGTGGGAGTCATTGGGATTTAAATCATAATCGTGTCATGCGGCTTTGGTGTAAGGTCTTTTGGGATTTAAAGCAGTGTTGGTAGTACAGAAATAATGCAGCCTTAGTCACCTTACCTCTCTCCATGTAGTATGTTGGGTCCCACCAGTCAAAGGGTGAAACAAACAAATTAATAAGAAAAATGTTAGTACGCGAAATACAAACTAATATAATTTTTTTTGACATACATGTACATTTTGTTAGTTTAATCTATGGTCAAAATTTGACACGAAATACAATGGGGACCAATAAACCAGGACGGAGGTAGTACACAAAGTTTGCCGTCGGAAGTGAGCCGATCTGGCTCTCTTGAGCTAGCATGGTTTTTCTAGCCCACCCAAGCTAGCTAGCCCACTCTAGCTCACATATTTAACAGCTCCAAACGCCAAACCTTGTCTGGCTAGGCTATAAACTGTTCTTGCTAAGGATCCAAACGCTCCCTAAGTAACTCGCACGATATTCCTATTCTATGAACCTGTGTGTGTGTGTGTGTGTGTGTGTGTGTTTAACATCATGTGTGTGTTGGAGAGAGCAACACATCGACCTACTCCTACAGAGAGATGGTGCATAGTGTACGATTTAACCACGAGAGTCGGTGCATCCTCTCATTTCCGGGCATCCTATCGGGACAGGCGGACCGCTGCCACGCCCGCTCCTGACCAGCCTGGCCCACCCAAAGCCCCTCCATCACCCGCGCGCGCTTCCCACACGAAATAGTCAGCACCACTCCAAAGAATCAGTGCCACATTCATGCCCGAGCAGAGCGGACGCGACCTCTCACTGGTGCTTGCGTTGAATGGAGAAGCGGATTCAAGAGTGATTGTTGCTCCGTCCGTCCAACTTACTGTCGCGTCTATGTGATTTGACGGCTCATTGGTCATTATTACTGAGGTGATAGGACTGCTGGATGTCCCATGCTTTCGCCGAAAGGAGGTACTACTAGATTACAATTTCCTCCATTCTTACAGTGGAGGAGTGCGAGAGAAGTGAAAACATGCAGGCTGAAATGGCCCACCTCACATTATCACCATATTTTCTGGACACCGTGCGACACCTAATTCTTTACATTATCACCATATTTTTTGGACACCTAACTCTTTTCAATGCTATGAAGCTTCCAGCTTCTGTTTCATGTATCTAGCGTCCAAGGTTGCCCATTGCAACATTTCATCAAATACAAAGGAGACTGACAGATCATAGCCAATATGTACTCCCTCGGTTCCAAAATAAGTGTCTCAACTTTATGCAAACTTTAGTACAAAGTTGTACTACCACTAAAGTTGACACTAATTTTGGAACAGAGACAGCTAAAGAAAAAAAATGATCCATGCAGTCCCTAGCCCTTGAACCGTAAACCCTAACCAGGCTTTAATTTGCAGGGAACATTGGAGCTTCCTAAGAAATGAAGTTTTCAACCGTTTGACCATTGGATCATTTTGTGTAGTTTCACCAAAATCGAGATGAGCATCCCTATGGCAAAGAAATTGAAGAAGCGTGATTAGAATAAAATTACTGGGATTAATTGATGAGATATAAACTCATCGTAAATACAGTACGTAGAAGCCAATAGAGGTATGTGCTGGGCAAACAAGTAGAGAAATATCCACATCAAGTGATGTAGGCAGCTGGAGCAGTGGTGCAAGCCGGCTGTAAAGGAAGTTGTACCTGAGGGATGTCGGGACGTAGCTCAACCTAGAGGAGAGTGACGGGAGACGGCAACTGCACACGTCGTGATAGTGAGCAAGGGACGAAGGCAACCTCACCGGCTTTGTGAGAGAGAACGACGGGGAACCCTGATCGAGAGGTGCCGACAGTGGGTTTTCGCCGTCGGCGATGGCGACCGCATCTACACTAAGCATCCACCCCTTCCCCTGGTGGGCGTGATCCGCCGGGATGTTAGAGATGTGGCCATAGTCGTTTTGTGCGAGAGTGTGTGAAGAGAGCAACCCCATCAAGCAACCATGTAGGCTCATCCTGGCTATGTATATAGTTGAGTGGTTTCCTTTTCTCTCAATATGATCCTATTTAAATTCCGTATGTGCCACTGAAGAAAAAAACTTTATTTATAAATGAGGCACCACCGTTCACGCGTGGTTCCCGACCCTCCATAATTTATAAGTGAGTAACTACTACTAGACGCATCAAATTATCACGTTGGCTGCATCATCTTACAGAAATGAGCTCCACCATGTCACATGTGTGGTTGGAGAAGACGCAAAAGACGCAAAGCGTGCTACTAGTACACTACGTGCGTGGATGCGTGCACCTCTTCTCTTCGAGCATTGTTATTAAAAGTATAGCCCACTACTGTACTACCACACGGTTATTATATATGGGCAAAGAGTATAGGCAGTAATAATGACTAATAAGCCATGAAATCACGAGGCCCACCTTTCTCTATGTTTGACCGAGGAAGCAACCATCATTTCACTCCTCGTTGAATATCCGTTTGCTGCTACCTCCGCGAATAAATAAAAATCCGCTTCTACCTCCGTAGCATGGTTAATAATATAGCCATGTCAATCACGGCGTAGAAATATCATTCACTGATACAAATAGGACTGGATCTGAGGTTGGTGATTTTTTACTTTGTCTCTTTCTCTTTTTGTCTCATTTACTCATTTTACATAGGAGCACGTCTAGAGGATGCCTATTCCTTTCCATGGGACTTGTTCATGGGGTTTAAGACTAAGGCTGGTCATAGTGGTGAGTAACTTAGCTAGTAACATGCTTTTGTTACTAGTCCATGTTACTACCTTCATAATGGGTAGTATCATATAGATGGTAACATACAAACCTTCATTAATTGAGACATAGACTCATTTTACCTCAGGGTGTGTTATGTTATAGTAACATATTATGTTACCACACGCATCTCTTCCCTCATGAACTACATGCCACATAAGCAAATTTGTCTTAGGATATGTCATGTTACTACATAAGTTACTCCCACTATGACTAGCCTAAGCAGCCCCGAATTATGCCTGCTGCCCACCACTCTGAATCGTGCCATCCATCATAGGGAGTAGTCCCATTGCAACAATGAGGTCCACTAGGTCTAGCATGTCCTGTAAGAAGAGACTATCACGCAAAACATACATCTTGTTACCTTCTTCCTCGTACAGTACGTACCACTAGTACGTACTGCTAGTACTACTACTACACGTTCTCCTATAAACCTTGTGCTTGGCATCTCCAAAATATTAGCCTTGTAATTGGATCTTCGCCTCTTCGGGAAGTCGGGCAATAATCGTACTGCAGTATATATAGTTCTGTCTATATGAGACCAAATGAATTGCTGCACGTCCACCACATGGGCGAGGGAGAGTGTGTACTATTGCGTCTGTTTCAATATTGACTACATACGGAGCAAAATTAGTGAATCTACACTCTAAAATATGTCTACATACATCAGTGTTTGTAGTATGTACTAGTAGTTCATATTGAAATCTACTAAAGGACATATATTCCAAACAATTTGATAATCTCTCTAACCAAGGTAGGGACAAGGAGTAAATGAATAGTAAAATTTTCTCCTCGTCCTGCGAGCCACCGCGCGTGTGGGTGAGGGAGCGGGCGTCAGGCATAGTAAGCAAGCTTCACCTCATCCTGTGAGCCACCGCACCTATGGGCGGGGGAGACGGCATACTAAGCAAGCTTCTCCTCGCTCTACGAGTTGGCAGGACACATCAAAAGTAATACGCGGAGACCATCTCGAGTATATATAGAGAGCATTGCCTCTAAGGTAGGCCCCACATGGTTTGCCTCTTTTTTAACATAATGTGCCCAGTCGCAATTTGTTTGTTCACCCGTGGTAGAGGATCCTCCATCAAGTGGACAACCAGTACATGTGTCAAATTACCACGTGGGCTGCCTTTTCGTACAGAAATGAACTCCGCCGTGTACCCGCACGGGTGTGGATGGGAAAGAGACGGGAGTACGTGCGCCGTGGGTGCACCTCTTCTCTTCGTGCATGTCCCCCACCTATGTGGGTGTGTGTGAGAGAGATACAAACCTAGACAGATGGCGTATGCATTCGTGACACATCAAAATTTTGGCACATGCAATGTGTGTGAAATATAGGCCTATCGATATCATATATAGAGGGGGCGATCCACGAGAAGAGATGGAGGGGTCATAGATATCGATGGAGTTGAAGAGAGGATCAAGTGGGTGGGTGTGAGATTGATGAAGAGAGCCCTCGAAATTGTGTGTGTGCAAGTCAAAGATATAGGGCGACTAACCTACCGGAACGTCAGAGGGCACAGGGAAAGTTTGTTTGTGGCAGGGAGACATGACTAGAGCGCTCTATGTATCAGTGTGTGGGGGGGAGGAGGGGGAGGTAGAGGCCTAACTAGAGAGGTAGAACGACTTGTATATGTGTTGAGAAGGAGAGATCCAGCTATGTCTTGAGGGAGATCAGTCGATATCCATACATAACTGAAGGACGGGAAATAGGTTGGATAGAGTGAGAGAGAGAGAGGAGAGAGAGGGGGAGGGAGAGGGATAAGTGCTGGATGGGTGATGGAGTTGCTTCTCGAAGATGGTGGGAGAGGCCTACTAGACAAACTGAGGGTAGAACAGCAATATTATCAATAAGAGTGGGGTTGTGTTTCTATGCGTGCCTGTGCGTGATAGATGTGTCGGGACGCATGCATGGATGATGAAGGGGAGCCATGTGTTTGGTAAGCAATCCTAACTAGATCAGTAGATCAATTGTTGTTTGTCGAAGGAAGGGAGAAACATAACTAATGAGGTAGATTGATCGACGTGTGGGAAAACGAGTTATAAGGGCCTAGATAGCTATATGTATAGCGGGAGATCGGTCGGTGTACATCCATTTGTTAGAGGCAAATAAGGCCCGACGAGATGGATAGACAGAGAGAATGGAGCTAGGAGGTGGTGCGAGATGCCGAGCTACTAGCTAGATAGGGGGAGGAGTGTGCGATTGTGAGATCGATGAAAATAGGGGCGAGAGTTTACACGTGTGTGGGACCGTATGAGAGACACGAGGCACGGACACAGAAAGGAGGAGATGGAAGGTGCGTGTGTATGTTGTAGGCAGACATCACTGGAGAAGTTTATCGATCAATGCGCGGCGGAAAGGAGTTGTGGAGACTGTGGGAGAACGACCTAAAAAATAATGTGCGCGATGGATAGAATGATGAGGGAGGGGGAGGGCGAGGAGGGCGTGAGCATGCATGAGTGAAAGTTAGTGCTAGCTACAAAGGTTAGAGGATTGTGTGGGTGTAAGAGACTAACAAAGATGATAATTGATATGGAAGTGGATTCATATATTTGAATAGGAGATCATAGTGTTATAAACATATGCATGCTGAATATAGCGTTGATACGCGTGCTGTGGTTTTGCACATGTTATACCATAACATGATCACGCATGGCGTTTGCAACTCACAGCTAAATGTCGGACAATCTAAACCATACTATACATCGAACAATATCACATTTTATTTGAATTTGTGATAATGTGTGGAATTTGTAGCTTACAACTAAATATCGAACAATCTAAACAATACTATATATCGAACAATCTCACATTTTATTTGAATTTGTGGTAATGTGTGGCATTTGCAACTCACATCTAAATACTTGTTGGAGTAGGGGGCGGGGCACCATACATTATGTGATAAACACATTATACATATGAGACATGGTTTAGATTATGAAGATCTAGCTAGAGCTTGAAATGTACTGTGATTTGAAATCAACATAAAGTGGATTCAAAAAATCGAGTTCGAGTTCATATACTACACATAGTTCATATCTAACTCGACAATAATCATGTGGTGTGCTATGAAGATAATACACAAACGATGGTTTAACTTGACAATAATGATGATTGTAAATCTTATTAAAATAGAGAAACAAATTCAAATGGGTTGACTTCACAAGAATCATTATTGCAGATCTTATTCAAATAGAGAAACGAATTCAAATTTAGTTCATATTGAAGCGGTACTATATATGTTTGGAATGCACTAAAACATTCATTTGAGTAGCAGGTTGAATGCATTATACACGTAGCGAAATATTTTAATTGAACATAACATGATTCAAAGTTTTGACTGGCATTTGTAGTGCGAATTTATTTGGTACAATACACGGGACTAGACTCTCTTGTGTGGTGCGAATTGATTTCTTTTTGTTTTTTCATCGACGAAAGTGCGAATTGATTTGGTACAGTACACGTTAGGCTTGTCCGGAAATTTCAACCCGCGCCTTGTTACCCCGAAATATTTAAGATACTTCTTTGTGTTGTTGTGCTTCGAAAACTCCCTCCATTTCAACCTGTCCCTTGCTATCCCAAAATTACAACGCGCGCGAAAACTCCCACCTCCTGCGAAATCCCGACATGCGAAATGCCCGTGATACCCCTGAACCGAAAGAACTGCCTAGCACAAATCGATGGGGGGTACTTCCGTAACTTACCCCACATTTCGGACAAGCGGGTCCCTAAGCCATGGTTCCCCACTCCCATCCCATCAGCCTACTGTCGGCGTCCTGGGAACGGGGGTCCCCAAACTTGCCTGCCTGCGGCCCGCGGCGTGGCTGAGCCTACAGGCCATACGACCCATCTTCACCAACAAAGCATCCAAGACCCTTGCGAGGGTCCAAGCCTCGGAAGGCGGACAACGCAAGACCTCCTCGGGAGTAGCCTGGTGTAACGCCCTCGATGCAGCTATATCTCCCACGTGTCGAAGCACGGCTTAGAGGCATAACCGCATTGAAAGCAATGTCGCAAGTGAGGTAATCTTCACACAACCCATGTAATACATAAGGGAAAGAGATACATAGTTGGCTTACAATCACCACTTCACACAATTACATGAATAAAGCATTACATCATCCAAATACAATCAGGGCCCGACTATGGAGCCAAAATAAAAGAAGACTACCCCAAATGCTACACAGATCCCCGATCGTCCCGACTGGGCTCCACTACTGATCAACTAGAATGAAACAACACAAAGGACAAGATCTTCATCGAGCTCCTCCTTGAGCTTGTTTGCGTCACCTGCTCGGTAACATCGGCACCTGCAAACTGGTTTTGGAAGTATCTGTGAGTCACAGGGACTCAACAATCTCGCACCCTCGCGATCAAGACTATTTAAGCTTATAGGTAAGGCAAGGTAATATGTGGAGCTGCAGCAAGCGACTAGCAGATATGGTGGCTAACCAGTTCGCAAAAGAGAGCGAGAAGAGGAGGCAAAGCACGAACGAAGAGCTATAGAACCACCTATGTCAAACATTACTACAACACCGTGTTCACTTCCCGGACTCC
This sequence comes from Triticum aestivum, assembly GCF_018294505.1. NCBI lineage: Eukaryota > Viridiplantae > Streptophyta > Magnoliopsida > Poales > Poaceae > Triticum > Triticum aestivum. Next base: position 486,070,482 of record NC_057797.1, read on the forward strand.
GCCCAGAAGAGACCATCACGGTTACACACGCATTTGATTCATTTTAATTAAGTTAAGGTTCAAGTTATCTACAACCGGACATTAACAAATTCCCATCTGCCCATAACCACGGGCACGGCTTTCGAAAGTTCAAATCCCTGCAGGGGAGTCCCAACTTAGCCCATCACAAGCTCTCATGGTCAACGAAGGATAAACCTTCTCCCGAGACATTCCGATCAGACTCGGTATCCCGGTTCTACAAGACAACTTCGACAAGGTAAAACAAGTCCAGCAACACCGCCCGGATGTGCCGACAAATCCTGATAGGAGCTGCACATATCTCATTCTCAGGGCACACCGGATTGTCCAAGGTACGGGTAGGCCAGCCCAGAGTTGCCCCTGGTGGCCACCGGCAGCTGACAGGTTGGACCAACACTCAGAGGAGCACTGGCCCGGGGGTTTAAATAAAGATGATCCTTGAGTCCGCGAAACCCAAGGGAAAAAGAGGCTAGGTGGTGAATGGTAAAACCAAAGTTGGGCATTGCTGGAAGAGTTTTATTCAAGGCGAACTGTCAAGGGGTTCCCATTATTACCCAACCGCGTAAGGAACGCAAAAATCCGGGAACATAACACCGATATGATGGAAACTAGGGCGGCAAGACTGGAACAAAACACCAGGCATAAGGCCGAGCCTTCCACCCTTTACCAAGTATATAGATGCATTAATTAAATAAGAGATATTGTGATATCCCAACAAGTAAACACGTTCCAACAAGGAACAACATCTCCATGTTCCAACAAGGAACAAACTTCAATCTTCACCTGCAACTAACAACGCTATAAGAGGGGCTGAGCAAAGCGGTAACATAGCCAATCAACGGTTTGCTAGGACAAGGTGGGTTAGAGGCTTGGTTCAACAATAAGGGAGGCATGATAAGCAAGTGGTAGGTATCGCAGCATAGGCATAGCAAAATAGCGAGCAACTAGCAAGCAAAGATTGAAGTGATTTCGAGGGTATGGTCATCTTGCCTGAGATCCCGCAAGGAAGAAGAACGAGTCCATGAAGAAGACAAACGGACGTAGTCGAACGGGTCCTCACAAACGTGACGTTATCGGAACCAACCCGAAGAAGCAACAGCGGAAAAAGCACACAACATAGTAAACAACCGCCACATAGACATGGCATGATGCACAACCAAGTATGATGCATGTCCGGTTTAATGAAGCATGGCATGGCAAAGTGCACAAACAATCCTACAAATTAAGTGGAGCACAATATGCAACAAGTTGAATATTGACGAAACACCATGACAAGTTATTTAGTTCGACCTCGTTTATGTACCCAACAATATTAAAAGTGGTTAAACATGGCAAGAGGGGAAGCATGGTGAAACTATCTAATCTAGGCAAGTTTAAATGAGGCCAGAACAACAAAACAACAAGTCCGGAAACTACTCATGTCCATATTTTAGATTTGGTACTGTTCTGTCCTAAAGCATATTTTATTGTTGTTAAACATGCAAGATAGGTGCACCATGTTAAACTATGCATTTTTCTACCCCATTTACATATAAAGTTTATTAAATTTGGAGCTACGGTTATTTAGTTATGAATTAAATCATTTTACATGGCAATATGGGAAAATTTATGCAAACATCATTTAAACATTTCAAACATGGATGAAAGTTGCACAATATGAATCTACACAAAATTCTAAGCATGTTTCATATATAGAATTTTTACATATGATGCATTATTTATAAGTTTTATATGCATGAAGACTAGGGGTTTTTCTGTAAAACCATAAACTCTGGATAATTACTAAAATCACTTGACAGGAAAAAAAACATAGCGGGCCGGATCTGGCTGGCCCAACCGAAACAGGCGCTGGGGAAGGCTGCTCACCCATGGGCGTCGGCCCGTTCGGAGAAGAGGAGGCAGGCCTGCTTAGGCGCACTGGCCCTGTGTGTGGCCCACCTAGTGCACGATAGGGATCCAGCACTGCCCGTCTCATTCTCAGAGATAGAGAGCGTCAGTTTCAGGCAGGGGCGAAGCGGGCGACACAGGTGGTCTCCGGCGAGGGACTTGGGTGGCGGGGAGGACCGAGAACGGTGAAGAGGGCCTGGACTCGACCGATCTGGCGGCGACGCTTGGCAGCAGGGCGACGCGAGTGTTCGGAGCAGAGGCGAGCCAAGGGCGGTCGAAGCAGGGCATCTCCTTGAGGCCGCCGGCTGGATGCAGAGCAGGCAGGGTCCGGCGGTCGCGTGGGCGACGAGGAGGTCCAGCGGGAGCCGCGCCGAGGCAGCAGCAGCAGTTATGGACGGGGAGGTCGCGGCTCACGGCGTGCAGAGCTCCGGTGCTCGCGCCATGGTGGACTCCATGGGCTTGGCGGGGCGGTGCTGAAGAAGGCAGGGTTGAGGTCGTCAGATCCGGGGGCGCCAGCATGGATCCGTGAGCGGGGGTTCCATTTTTGGCGCCGGAATGGAGGCGGGATGCACCGGTAGGGGAGCTTCGAGCTTCGAGTGGTTCGGGCGTCCATGGGTCTCCTGTTGACAAACAGAGGCAAAGGGAGCAATGTGAGAGAGGGAGGAAAGCACGGGGAAAGAGGAAGGGGCGCAGGTGAGGGTGACGGCCTGATCGTGGTCGTTGACGGGGATGAGGCCTCGGGCGCGAGGAGATCGGGAGCTCCCCTCCTGATCGAGCTCGTGGATGAGGGGGCGTCGAGCGCTCGGGCTCTGGATCGAGAGGAGCTCGGGGCCTTGGGAGCAGAAGAGGTGGCGGCTGAGGATTGGGCATCGACGGAAAACAAGGAATGAGGTCGGGGAGATTGGATCGGGAGGAGATCCCGAGGAGAAGCGAGAGAGTGGCCGCTGCTGCGGGAATGGATGGGACATGGGCCTAAAAACTAGGGTTAGACCAAATATATAGCCAGTGGATTAAAGGAGAGGGATTTGGCTCATCGGATCGAAATCCGACGGACGAGAATAAAATACGTAGGGAGTCCAAAAAGAAAAACGGAGATAAATAGGGGATGTTTGGGGATGATTCGGATCCATCGGTCACAACTGCTCGGGTCGGGTTCGGGACAACTTTCGGACACGCACGCGAGGGGTTCGATGCACTGCGTAGAGAGGGTTTTCGAACCATGTGATCGCATTGGACGACTCCAGACGCGAAGAGGGGTAGGTGGACGGACTAGGTGGGCTGTGGCGAGGCTGGGAAGAGAGGTTAGGCTAGGCCTGGCGGTAGGTACACTGTATAGATGGTCTCGAGCTGAGAGAAGAGAGAGAGAGAGAGAGAGAGAGAGAGAGAGAGCGATAGAGAGCCCGGCAGCAGTTTCCGGAGACCGAAAATGTCCGACGTTAGACCGGCTATAATGCCGCTATAGTTATCCATTGGGGCATCAAACGATCTCCGAATGCGATAAAACTTGACAGACGGTCTATCTGCACTATAATAAGACCACATGTCAACTCTCATTTCATTCCGAGAACATTTTCCGGCCACTTATAAAATACTATTTCGGACATGCCGCGGGCGTGTGCAAGTGTGGTTGGGCGCAGAACGGACAACGAGAACTCGAAGAACCCGGACGAATGCAAGTTTTAAAACATGATGATGCAATGCACATGATGACATGATAAGATGCAACACACAAGCAAATGACATGACAACGACATCAAATAACTAGAATACACCTGGCGCAACGGTCTCGGGGCGTTACAACACTCCACCACTACGAGAGGATCTCGTCCCAAGATCTAGAATGTCACCGGAGGGAAAACGGAAGAGAAAGAGAAGAGGTAAAGCTAAGTTGCTTCTTTGACAAACGAGTGAAACCACGAGCCTTGAGAAGTTGAACAAATTGAAAGAAGAATGTAATGTAGATGAACGAAGTTGAGAACACTCCGTTAGAAAAGACGAACACGGAAGAACAACTTCGGGCAACACTTCCATTGAAAAGAAAAGGAATTGAATAAGAACTTGGTAAGATGAGAAGATGCTTGATGAAATCACAACCCACTGCCTCCGGAACTATTGAATGAATGGAACAAGGAGTAAGAAAAAAATCTCAGACATCACTCCGGTTGAAAATAGATGCAAGGCTTGATAAGGCGAAAAGATATTGAGCAGAATGGCACCACACTCCGGTTAACTGGATAGGCATGAAAAGAACATGATCTTGACACACCAGATGATGGATTGAAGAGAGCAACATCACCATGCCTCCGGAACAAAAGAATAGACGATAAATAATTGAAATAAAAGAATGGGGAAGAAAATGCCAAGTTGTGCCACAATTGAGCTTGAAAAGGCATCCTTAGGAGAATGGTCGAACGGAGTTATTAGAAAGCCAACAACGAAAATAATAAGCTTGATATGGTCTTATGGAGTACATCTCAAATTATGAGGTGACAACCTGCCACTCACGGGAAAAGAATTGGATTGATAAGAACAAGGAGACGAGAAGCTATCTCACTGGGAGGATAAATAAAGAACTTGGATCATTGATAAACACCATAAGAGCGACAATCCTTAAAGGAAAGCTTTAGGTGAAATATAACCCAAGATAATTCCAATGACGGAAGTGATTGGTTTAAATACCTCATTCTTGACAACATGTGAATCATGAAACATGAACTCAAATTATCAAGAATGATATAATACCACCTCTATTGATACGGAAGGAAGAATTGCACTCCGGATTGCAAGATGAAGAATGCTTGAGCTCATCTGAAAAGAATCTTGATGAACGTTTTGATAACGGATTAAGTCCTTTATGGACCATCATGCAGAAACTTCATAAAGAACTCCGCTAAACAAAAGAATGATCAAACGAAAAGAAAGATGAGAAGAGTAAGGATGAAGCCTTGCAATGATTTGATGAAGCTTTGCGACGACATAAAGAGAAAACTTGGAACTCCGGAAAAGAAAGATGAACAAATGGAAACAAGAATTTGATGAGCCCCTGGAATAGGGAATTTAGTTCACCCGATCAAACAAGAATAAGAATTACATTATGCTTATCCTTCATGAATTAAATTGATGACAATCAACAGATTTGACATATTACTTATTCTCAAAGAAAGGATTAGGATAGATATGGCGCCAACTTGAGAAGGTCTTGAACGAACCACCGGAAGGGTTGAAACAACGAATAAATTGATATGGTGACCAAGGAAAAGAACTCTTGAACGGACCACCATAAGATTGAAAATGATTGAAGTAGGGGTGAATCACCGGTAAGAATTAGCAAATGAACGAAGGTGCTTGAGAAAAACTAGATACATGAGAACGAAGGGATCACGAACTGATTAGAGATCACTTGAACGATGCACCGGTAAGATTTGGAGAATGATAAGTGAAAAGCTGAGAATGAATAAACCTAAATTGATGGACTCCGGATAATCAAACTGAGAAGACTGTTGAATTGCTCTGGATGGGTGAAAAGAATTCTGACAATCGAAAACAATTATGAGAGGATGGCAACAATCTCGAATGACGAATCATGAAGAGAATGGAGCAAGGTTGAGAGAAAAGTCTTCTTCGGTCTTCAAATGATGAGAAAGACGACGAGAAACACCACCGTGAGTTGTTGAGGCGCTCCGGAATAAAGAAGAATAGAAAAGTTGAACCAATGAAGAAAATAATTTGAAAGGTCTTGGAGAAGGGCAATTGACTGATGACAATTCATTCTTACGTCAATTTTGAAATGAATTTGAGAATAATTCTGGTAAAATTAGAAGAGTCAGGTAAGATCCTGGGAAATGACATGTGGGTTAGGGCCCACTCAAAGAAACACCGTTGAAATGATTTAAAAGAGAGGTTGCACCGGTTGAATTAAATGGCTTGAATGAGGTGACATCCTCGAAAGATCTTGAACGAAAGAAGAGTGGAAACACGAATCTTCTGAGATATCTTCGGCACTAGGAAACAAATGAATAGCGAGGAGTAGATGATTCAGAGGTGCACCGGTATGAGAAGGTATTGAAATGAGGAAAATCTATGATCAACAAAGCTTGTATTGGATCCGCCAGAGATGGAAAGAATGGAGAATGATGAACTAGTAGAACATATTCTTGAGGACCACCGGGTAAGCATGGAGAGACTTCCATCAATAAATGGATAGTTGATTAAGAAATCTGAGTACTTGAAGAAACAAGGGTGGGAGGGCAGGAAAACAAAGGCAACTTGGAGACGGATGAAACAAACACCGTTGACGAAAACTGAGTTGATCTTGCCGATGTTGAAAATGATCGGATCCACTTGAAGAGAAACACACGGGTTGAAAAGGATTGTCATGGCAATGTCGATTATCATGAAGGATTAGTACTCCCGTAGGAATATGAGAACACCACTTAGTAAAGGTATGGAATAAATATTTGACTTCAAAGCAACTCGAATACCACAACTCAAAAATAAAAAAAACAAAGGATTGGCTTGCAGAATAAGCCGGAACAAACATATGATAGAGATTTCGCCCAAAGTTTTCGTGGTGGGGCCTACACGGGCTTGATCATACAACATCATCATGTACAAGGCAGTGCACATGACATACGAAGCGTCCCCGAGTCGGCATAGCCAAGGACTCTTTAAGACACAACGAGACCACTGTAAAGCCAACCGTGAATAGGCGGACACTAGACATCGAACCCCAATTTCATATCATATATTCGTCGGAAAGATATCCTAAGAGCTACTTGAATTCCCACTTATAAACTCTCGAAATTTTCCAGTTATGCAATCAGGTGTTGGGGATACAGGGGAAGCATAATATCTCACCCAAATCTAGCAAATCCTACATCTAGCTGTATCCATCCTTCAACACATAACCAAGAAACCTTCGAAAATCATCTACCTCAACCTTCGAAAAGCATCCGTTATACAAGTTATGGCAATACTCCCGAACTCCCGCCCCAGTACTAGGTGGCGTCGAGGTTATCTCACCAACAACTTCATAAAAGAGATTTTCGATGTCGGCAAACTAAACTCAGGTATTCTAGAACTGCAACGATAGAATTGTGACGACAACACCTCGGAGCTCAACTCCCCGGGACACTGCCACAACCCCTAAATGACAGGAGGCACCAAGAACAACATTCTCGTCACAAATCGATCGGAACGATTCCAAGATACCCGTGTGATCCTAAAAAAAATAGTGAAATTTGAGAAGTGAAGAGTCAAAACTCTACGTCAGGATGCCTTACCAGAGCGATGAAGGGACTGGAGAGTAAAAAGAATTCCTAAACTCTCCGACATATAATTCCGAAAAGACTCAAAACATTTTTCTAGACTCAACTCGTCCGCTAATTCGATCAAGTAGGGGGATCCTAAGGTTGGGGAAGGCTCTAATTACCAACTTGTAACGCCCTCGATGCGGCTATATCTCCCACATGTCGAAGCACGGCTTAGAGGCATAACCGCATTGAAAGCAATGTCGCAAGTGAGGTAATCTTCACACAACCCATGTAATACATAAGGGAAAGAGATACATAGTTGGCTTACAATCGCCACTTCACACATTTACATGAATAAAGCATTACATCATCCAAATACAATCAGGGCCCGACTATGGAGCCAAAATAAAAGAAGACTACCCCAAATGCTACACAGATCCCCGATCGTCCCGACTGGGCTCCACTACTGATCAACTAGAATGAAACAACACAAAGGACAAGATCTTCATCGAGCTCCTCCTTGAGCTTGTTTGCGTCACCTGCTCGGTAACATCGGCACCTGCAAACTGGTTTTGGAAGTATCTGTGAGTCACGGGGACTCAGCAATCTCGCACCCTCGCGATCAAGACTATTTAAGCTTATAGGTAAGGCAAGGTAATATGTGGAGCTGCAGCAAGCGACTAGCAGATATGGTGGCTAACCTGTTCGCAAAAGAGAGCGAGAAGAGGAGGCAAAGCATGAACGAAGAGCTACAGAACCACCTACGTCAAACATTACTCCAACATCGTGTTCACTTCCCGGACTCCGCCGAGAAGAGGCCATCACGGTTACACACGCAGTTGATTCATTTTAATTAAGTTAAGGTTCAAGTTATCTACAACCAGACATTAACAAATTCCCATCTGCCCATAACCGCGGGCACGGCTTTCGAAAGTTCAAATCCCTGCAGGGGAGTCCCAACTTATCCCATCACAAGCTCTCACAATCAACGAAGGATAAACCTTCTCCCGAGACATTCCGATCAGACTCGGTATCCCGGTTCTACAAGACAACTTTGACAAGGTAAAACAAATCCAGCAACAACGCCCGGATGTGCCGACAAATCCGATAGGAGCTGCACATATCTCATTCTCAGGGCACACCGGATTGTCCAAGGTATGGGTAGGCCAGCCCAGAGTTGCCCCTGGTGGCCACCGGCAGCTGACAGGTTGGACCAACACTCAGAGGAGCACTGGCCCGGGGGTTTAAATAAAGATGACCCTTGAGTCCGCGGAACCCAAGGGAAAAAGAGGCTAGGTGGCGAATGGTAAAACCAAAGTTGGGCATTGCTGGAAGAGTTTTATTCAAGGCGAACTGTCAAGGGGTTCCCATTATTACCCAACCGTGTAAGGAACGCAAAAATCCGGGAACATAACACCGATATGACAGAAACTAGGGCGGCAAGAGTGAAACAAAACACCAGGCATAAGGCCGAGCCTTCCACCCTTTACCAAGTATATAGATGCATTAATTAAATAAGAGATATTGTGATATCCCAACAAGTAAACACGTTCCAACAAGGAACAACATCTCCATGTTCCAACAAGGAACAAACTTCAATCTTCACCTGCAACTAACAACGCTATAAGAGGGGCTGAGCAAAGCGGTAACATAGCCAATCAACGATTTGCTAGGACAAGGTGGGTTAGAGGCTTGGTTCAACAATAAGGGAGGCATGATAAGCAAGTGGTAGGTATCGCAGCATAGGCATAGCAAAATAGCGAGCAACTAGCAAGCAAAGATAGAAGTGATTTCCAGGTATGGTCATCTTGCCTAAGATCCCGCAAGGAAGAAGAACGAGTCCATGAAGAAGACAAACGGATGTAGTCGAACGGGTCCTCACAAATGCGACGTTATCGGAACCAACCCGAAGAAGCAACACCGGAAAAAGCACACAACATAGTAAACAACCGCCACATAGACATGGCATGATGCACTACCAAGTATGATGCATGTCCGATTTAATGAAGCATGGCATGGCAAAGTGCACAAACAATCCTACAAATTAAGTGGAGCACAATATGCAACAAGTTGAATATTGACGAAACACCACGACAAGTTATTTAGTTCAATCTTGTTTATGTATCCAACAATATTAAATGTTGTTAAACATGGCGAGAGGGGAAGCATGATGAAACTATCTAATCTAGGCAAGTTTAAATGAGGCCGGAACAACAAAACAACAAGTCTGGAAACTCCTCATGTCCATATTTTAGATTTGGTACTGTTCTATCCTAAAGCATATTTTATTGTTGTTAAACATGCAAGATAGGTGACCATGTTAAACCAGGCATTTTTCTACCCCATTTACATATAAAGTTTATTAAATTTGGAGCTACGGTTATTTAGTTATGAATTAAATCATTTTACATGTCAATATGGGAAAATATATGCAAACATCATTTAAACATTTCAAACATGGATGAAAGTTGCACAATATGAATCTACACAAAATTCTAAGCATGTTTCATATATAGAGTTTGTACATATGATGCATTATTTATAAGTTTTATATGCATGAAGACTAGGGGTTTTTCTGTAAAACCGTAAACTCTGGATAATTACTAAAATCACTAGACAGGAAAAAAAACATAGCGGGCCGGATCTGGCTGGCCCAACCGAAACAGACGCTGGGGAAGGCTGCTCACCCATGGGCTTCGGCCCGTTCGGAGAAGAGGAGGCAGGCCTGCTTAGGCGCACTGGCCCTGTGCGTGGCCTGCCTAGTGCACGACAGGGATCTAGCGCTGCCCATCTCGTTCTTAGAGATAGAGAGCGTCAGTTTCAGTCAGGGGCGAAGCGGGCGACACATGTGGTCTCCGGCGAGGGACTTGGGTGGCGGGGAGGACCGAGAAAGGCGAAGAGGGCCTGGACTCGACCGATCTGGCGGCGACGCTTGGCAGCAGGGCGACGCGAGTGCTCGGAGCAGAGGCGAGGCAAGGGCGGTCGAAGCAGGGCATCTCCTTGAGGCTGCCGGCTGGAAGCAGAGCAGGCAGGGTCCGGCAGTCGCGCGGGCGACAAGGAGGTCTAGCGGGAGCCGCGCCGAGGCAGCAGCAGAGGTTATGGACGAGGAGGTCGCGGCTCGCGGCGTACAGAGCTCCGGTGCTCGCGCCATGGCGGACTCCATGGGCTTGGTGGGGCAGCGGAGGTGGCTGAAGAAGGCGGGGTTGAGGTCGTCAGATCCAGGGGTGCCGGCATGGATCCAGGAGCGGGGGTTCCATTTTTGGCGCCGGAATGGAGGCGGGATGCACCGGCAGGGGAGCTTTGAGCTTCGAGTGGTTCGGGCGTCCATGGGTCTCCTGTTGACGAACACAGGCAAAGGGAGTGATGTGTGAGAGAGAGGAAAGCACGGGGAAGGAGGAAGGGGCACAGGTGAGGGTGACGGCCTGATCGTGGTCGTCGACGGGGATGAGGCCTCAGGCGCGAGGAGATCAGGAGCTCCCCTCCTGATCGAGCTCGTGGATGAGGGGGGGTCGAGCGCTCGGGCTCTGGATCGAGAGGAGGAGCTCGGGGCCTTGGGAGCAGAAGAGGTGGCAGCTGAGGATTGGGCGTCAATGGAAAACAAGGAATGAGGTCGGGGAGATTGGATCAGGAGGAGATCCCGAGGAGAAGCGAGAGTGTGGCGGCGGCTGCGGGAATGGATGGGACATGGGCCTAAAAACTAGGGTTAGACCGAATATATAGCGAGTGGATTAAAGGAGAAGGATTTGGCTCATTGGATCGAAATACGACGGACGAGAATAAAATAGGTAGGGAGTCCAAAAAGAAAAACGGAGATAAATAGGGGATGTTTGGGGATGATCCGGATCAATCGGTCACAACTGCTCGGGTCGGGTTCGGGATAACTTTCGGCGCGCACTGCGTAGAGAGGGTTTTCGGACCGTGTGATCGCATCGGACTACTCCGGACGCGAAGAGGGGTAGGTGGATGGACTAGGTGGGCTGTGGCGAGGCTGGGAAGAGAGGTTAGGCTAGGCCTGGCGGTAGGTAGACTGTATAGATGGTCTGGAGCTGAGAGAAGAGAAGAGAGAGAGAGAGAGAGAGAGAGAGAGAGAGAGAGAGAGAGAGAGATAGAGAGAGAGAGAGAGATAGAGAGAGCGAGAGAGCGAGAGAGAGCCCGGCAGCAGTTTCCGAAGACAGAAAACGTCCGACGTTAGACCGACTATAATGCCGCTATAGTTATCCGTTGGGGCATCAAACGATCTCCGAATGCGATGAAACTTGACAGGCGGTCTATCTTCACTATAATAAGACCACACGTCAACTCTCATTCCATTCCGAGAACAATTTCCGGCCACTTATAAAATACTATTTTGGACATGCCGCGGGCGTGTGCAAGTGTGGTTGGGCTCAGAACGGACAACGGAGAGAACTCGGAGAACCCGGATGAATGCAAGTTTTAAAACATGATGATGCAATGCACATGATGACATGATAAGATGCAACACGCAAGCAAATGACATGACAACGACATCGAATAACTAGAAGACACCTGGTGCAACGGTCTCGGGGCGTTACACCTAGCTAGGCAGGCTCACGAGGAGCGGAGATATCAAGGCGGGGCAAACCTTAGGAGACCCTCGTGACGTGAGCCATGACACACGGCACTAGGCGGGCACCAGCGAGTGCAGCATCCTTGTTTCCTCTTTGGTGCTAAGGAGACCAGCGCAGGCGAAGAGTACCGAGGCATCAGGCAAAGGTTGCTATATTGGTGCAACGAGACCAAGACCAGGAGGACGGCAAGACGGAGGTCATCGTGGAGCCCAAGACGGCGTCACCACCAAAGCCTTTGGCAGGTGAAGACCACTTTTGTCAGGATAGCTTGTACTATCTGTCCCCCTTCGAATTAGCCCGCCATTGTTGGCTCCCTTCCCGCTCGATATTTGGGAAGAGGACCAGTGCCAATATAAATAGGACTAGCCACCACCTTAGTGAGGGACGGATCATTCAGACCACCCACACACACAAGCTCACCGAGCTCAAGAACACCTCAACCTCAGGAGGTTGTTCTTCCCTTGTACTGTTCATCATCGGCCCTAGAGGCAATCCACCACCACCACACTGGAGTAGGGTATTACACAACAACGGTGGCCCGAACCAGTATAAATCTTGTGTCTTTCTGTATTGCGAGTTCGTCGAGTTCGTCCGCGAGATCTTAGTGAGCTAGAGCGTAGATTTGTAGGAAGGAAAGACTTTGTGCGCACCCCTGTGTTCGAACCTTAAGGGTTTGCCGGAACCCCACAACCGACATTTGGCGCGCCAGGTAGGGGTGTGCCGGGGCTCTCCACCAACCAGCGCCCCGTACTGCCACACTACGCTCCCATGGCAGGTGCCCCGCCACCATCCTCTGTGGCCAGCACCAGCTGCAGGGAGTCTGGGTACCGAGCCCTGGTCCCTGCTCCGTGGTGAGTGCGGTGGCAGGCCAAGTTTAGGCCAGAGATGCCGCCGCGTTACGACGGCGCGGTAGTCCCGACGCTGTTCCTGCTGGCACACGAGGACGCCGTCCTCGAGGCCAGAGGCGACGACAAGATCATGGCCAACTGGTTTCCCATGGCCCTCGCCGGTGAGCCGCGCGCCTGGCTGCTCAACCTACCGGGATCCATGGTGGCATCCTGGGGGGGAGCTCCGCAACCTCTTCACCCCACTGCTGGGTGACTCCCAAGCACCGCCTTCAGATCGCCACGTCAAGCCTTTCTTCCGTCAGATTGGGGCAGCCTGCAAGCACCCGGGGGCTCCGCCGGGTTGGGCTGCGCTAGAAGCCGACCTCACCTTCGGCTCGGAAGACCACCCCGGCTCTACCGCCGGCTCTGGGATGCTTCCGATGCTCTGCATGCCCACCATCTGCAACGTGGCTGTCACCAAGACCATCATCGACGGCAGCGCCGGCCTCAACTTGCTCTCCATGGAAGCCTTCAGCCTTCTTCATGTGCCGCTCGAACGGCTCAGCCTCAGCAAACCATTCACAGGAGTGGGTGGTGGAGCTGCTCACCCTCTGGGGCAGATCCGCCTCCCTGTCACCTTTGGCATGCAAGACAACTATCGCACCAAGCTGGTGGACTTTGACATCGCCCGCATCGGTCTCACGTACAATGCCATCCTCGGGTACCCGGCTCTCGCTCAGTTCATGGCGGTGACTCACCCGGCCTACAACCTCATGAAGATGCCAGGGAGCAAGGGCATCCTCACCATCAAGGGGGACGCTAGGGAGGCCGTGGTGGCGCTCAGGCTCGCCTTCAAGACCGCGGCAGCAGCACAGCCAGCCGGCGTCGGTACACCGGAGGCCAAGGAAACTGCGACCACCAAGAAGAAGAAGCTATTCACTCAAGACAAGGCAGAGACCAAGCAGGTGTCGATCGACGAGGACGGGTCTTCAGGAGCTACCTTCACCATAGTGTAACGCCCCGAGACCGACGCTCCAGAAGACTTCCAGCTATTCCGAGATTCGTCGTGTGATTTGTTTTGTTCATTGCGTCATTTGCATTGCATCATGTCATCATGCCATCATCTCATAAATCTTTTGCATCTCAACTAAATAAATCGTATGGATCTTCGATCCATTTAAATCGAGGGAAGGATGACTTCTCTTTATAACATACCCTCCCGATATTTAAGGAGCTATATTAAACCATTCCATTGGCTTGGAATCACCCACAAACACATATGCACCGTTCTTCAAATTTCCTTTTATCCTACTCAACTTCTTTTCTTCCTTTGGGGCCTTTTAGTAAAATTGAGTTGCAATTTTACTTTACCCATAAATGTCCCAAATCTGCCCATAAATCACATATATTGTGTAGGGTCACCTCCTATAATCTCAGCCCATTTAGAGTCCTTTCGAGTGGGTTTCAAAATTCAAACATGTTGCATTAAATTCAACATGTGCAAATCTATTGTTCTCCAAAAATCCTCTTGCCATTTTATTTAAATTCCTCATATTTTTATGAGTCCGTGAAAACTATCCCCATGCCCAGATTCCACCCCTACCTTCTCTTTCTCTTCTTTCTCTTTTCTGTTTTTTTGTAAATGGAAAAGAATAGGAGGGAGAGAAGAGAAGCCCAGCCGGCCTCTTGGGCCTGTCTAACCAGGCCGGCCCACTAAATCCCAGCAGCCCAGCCGCCCCACCTTTCCTAACCCTAGCCCGACCTCTCCCTCCATCCTCCTGCGCCGCCACTCGCTCGCACTCGCTCGCATCGAGCTCCCTGCGCCCGATCCACCTCGCCCTTCTTTCTCCCTCGCGCGACCAGCGCCACGCCCTCGTCCCGTCCCCTCGGCCTCCTCCTCGTCGCCTGCATCCGCCGCCCGGCCTCCGCAACACCACCGGGACGGCCAACTCCGGCGGCCCTCCGTCCCCTGCGGCCGTCTCCCTCCTCGCCGTCGTCCATGGCCACCACCACCCCGTTGCCGGCCTCGCTCCTCCTCGCCCTGCGTGCCCGCCGCCGCCGGCGGCAGCAGCAGCTGCTGCTGCACACTCTCGCCGACGCCGCGAACCATCTAAGCTCGCGCCCCCTCGTCGGCCTCCTCGAGCACCGGCCGCGCCGCGCGCCCAACCTTCCTCCCACGCCGTCTCTCCTGCTCTGCTCCTGCCTCGCCGGTCGCCTCTGCCTCGACCCCGCGCCCGGCCTTCCGCGACCACGCCTCTCCGTCACCGCTCCGTGCACCCCGGCCATCCTCCTGCGCCAAGTCCCGCCTGCCGGAGTCCCTGCGTCGCCCGCCGTCGTCCTTCGCCGTCGCGTCGGGCTCCTGGACCTCCGCTGCGAGCCCCATCGCCGCCTGTTCTGGCCGTCCCTGCATCGGACCCCGACGAGCTGGCTGCCCCGTTGGTCTTGCTGCCTTTGTCGTGGCCAGGTCAAGTCAGACACCCGGAGACCATCGTTGATTTTCGCCAAGTACCGGGACGTCAGGACCCGTCAAGTTCATCTTCGAACCGTCTACGACTACGCGGACTCGCCAAGTACCACTCCGAACCATGTACGACGACCGTCACCGAAGACCCGTGTAACGTGAACGCGAACGTCTACTTCCACTACCGCCGCCGCCGTGTACCACTACTTCCCACTACGGCATGAGTACAACTACTTCCACTACGACCCGCGAGTACCACTACTTCCCTCGACGAGATCGAACCACTCCGAAATGCACGCTTCAAAGGTATAACCCCGAGAAGACCTTCCGAGAACGAATGCATGTGTTGAATGAGATGAACCGTATGTTTGCACCGTGCCTGTTTGTCCTTGCATGTTCCTCTATTACCATGCCATCGTCCCGTGGGAACCCGGTATCCGGGATCACCCCACCATCCTTGCATGTCACGCTCTCGTCACTTTTCCTTTTGCACCGGTATCTCCATGAGCTATCGGGACCGGAATGTTGCCGTGGCACCATTTTTGTTTCGCCGCCGTGGCACCCTTTTTGTTCTGCCATGGTGACCAAATGCTTCATAACATGCTCATGTCAACATTTTCATAAAATTGCATAAAACTTGTATATGTCATCCGCATCATGATAACAACATTTAAAATGTTTAAACTTGTTGTTGCATTAAATTGCTAAATGCATATGGGGATTTACCGGATTTGTTATTTTTATATCCGGCCCCATTTAAATTGTTTAGATGGTATAGTTTATATTATCTTCACCTCTTGCCATGTTTAACAACAGTTAATATTGTTGGGTAGCTTAAACGAGAGATAACTAAATAATTGATGTGGTGTTCCGTCAACATGCACCTCATTGCATATTGAGCTCCACTTAATTTGTAGGATTGTTTGTGCATTTTCCCATGCCATGCATATTTAAACCGGACATGCATCATACTTGTTTGCGCATCATGACTTGTTTATGCTTGTGTGTTTACTATGTTGTTTGTTTCTTTCCGGGTTGCTTCTCTCGTTAGCTTCGGTTTCGTTCCGGAGTTGTGAGGATTTGTTCGTCTACGACCGTTTGTCTTCTTCTTGGATTCGTTCTTCTTCTCGGCGGGATCTCAGGCAAGATGATCATACCCTCGAAATCACCACTATCTTTGCTATGCTAGTTTGCTCGCTCTTTTGCCATGCCAATGCTACGATGCCTACCATTTGCTTGTCAGCCTCACAAATTGCCATGTCAAACCTCTAACCCACCATGTCCTAGCAAACCGTTGATTGGCTATGTTACCGCTTTGCTCAGCCCCTCTTATAGCGTTGTTAGTTGCAGGTGAAGATTGAAGTTTGTTCCTTGTTGGAACATGGAGATGTTGTTCTTTGTTGGAACATGTTTACTTGTTGGGATATCACAATATATCTTATTTAATTAATGCATCTATATACTTGGTAAAGGGTGGAAGGCTCGGCCTTATGCCTGGTGTTTTGTTCCACTCTTGCCGCCCTCGTTTCCGTCATATCGGTGTTATGTTCCCGGATTTTGCGTTCCTTACACGGTTGGGCTATAATGGGAACCCCTTGACAGTTCGCCTTAAGTAAAGCTCTTCCAGCAATGCCCAACATTGGTTTTACCATTTGCGCTAACAACCTACCACCTTCCCTTGGGTTCTGCAGACTCAAGGGTCATCTTTATTCTAACCCCCCCGGGCCAGTGCTCCTCTGAGTGTTGGTCCGAACTAGAGCCCTGTGCAGCGCCCCCTCGGGGAAACTCGAGGTTTGGTTTTAGTTGTACGGATTGCTCATCTGAGTGTGCCCTGAGAAAGAGATATGTGCAGCTCC
Organism: Triticum aestivum; assembly: GCF_018294505.1. Taxonomy (NCBI): domain Eukaryota; kingdom Viridiplantae; phylum Streptophyta; class Magnoliopsida; order Poales; family Poaceae; genus Triticum; species Triticum aestivum. The sequence goes on from NC_057797.1 coordinate 486,087,372, forward strand.
TATCGGGATTTGTCGGCACATTCGGGCGGTGTTGCTGGTTTAGTTTTACCCTGTCGAAATGTCTTGTTGTACCGGGATACCGAGTCTGATCGGAACGTCTCGGGTGGAGGTCTATTCCTTCGTTGACCGTGAGAGCTTGTGATGGGCTAAGTTGGGACACCCCTGCAGGGTATTATCTTTCGAAAGCCGTGCCCGCGGTTATGGGCAGATGGGAATTTGTTAACGTCCGGTTGTAGAAAACCCGAAGTTGACCTTATTTAAAATACATCAACCGCGTGTGTAACCGTGATGGTCTCTTCTCGGCGGAGTCCGGGAAGTGAACACGGTGTTGGAGTTATGCTTGACGTAGGTAGTCCAGGATCACTTCTTGATCATACCTTTATCGACCGTGCTTTGCCTTCTCTTCTCGCTCTCATTTGCGTATGTTAGCCACCATATATGCTAGTCGCTTGCTGCAGCTCCACCTCATACCTTTACCTTACCCATAAGCTTAAATAGTCTTGATCTCGCGGATGCGAGATTGCTGAGTCCCTGTGGCTCACAGATACTTCCAAAACCAGCTTGCAGGTGCTGATGAGTCTGTGCAAATGACGCAACCAAGCTCAAGGAGGAGCTCGATGAAGATCTTGCCCTTTGCGTTGTTTCGTTCTAGTTGATCAGTAGTGGAGCCCAGTTGGGGTCGATCGGGGACCTTTGTCGTATTTGGGGTTCTTCTTTTATTTTGGTTCCGTAGTCGGACCTTGATTGTATCTGGATGATGTAATGCTTTATTCATGTAATTGTGTGAAGTGGCGATTGTAAGCCAACTATGTATCTCTTTCCCTTATGTATTACATGGGTTGTGTGAAGATTACCTCACTTGCGACATTGCTTTCAATGCGGTTATGCCTCTAAGTCGTGCTTCGACACGTGGGAGATATAGCCGCATCGAGGGTGTTTCAAGTTGGTAATCAGAGCCTTCCCCGACCTTAGGAGCCCCACTGCTTGATCGTTTTTAGCGGCCGAGTTGTGTCTAGAAAAATGTTTTGAGTCATTTAGGAATTATATATCGGAGAGTTAGGAATTCTTTTTACTCCCCAGTCTCTTCGTCGCTCTGGTAAGGCATCCTGACGTAGAGTTTTGACTCTTCTCTTCTCAAATTTCACTAAAAATTTTAGGATCACGCGGGTATCTTGGAATCGTTCCGATGGTTTTATGATGAGAACATTGTCTTGGTGCCTCCTGTCAGGGGTTTAGTGGAAGTGTCCCGGGGAGTTGAGCTCTGAGGTGTTGTCGTCATAATTTTATCGTTGCAGTTCTGGAATACCTGAGTTTAGTACGCCGACATCGAAAATCTCTTTTATGCAGTTGTTGGTGAGATAACCCCGATAACCCAGTACTGAGGTGAGTACGGGAGTATTGCCATGACTTGTATAACGGATGCTTTTTGAAGGTTGAGGTAGACGATTTCCGAAGGTTTCTTGGTTATGTGTTGAAGGATGGATACAGCTGGATGTAGGATTTGTTAGTTTTGGGTGAGATATTATGCTTCCCCTGTATCCCCAACACCTGATTGCATAACCTGAAAATTTCGGGAGTTTCATAGGTGGGAATTCAAGTAGCTCTTAGGATATCTTTCTGACGGATGTATGATATGAAATTGGGGTTCGACGTCTAGTGGTCCGCCTATTCACGGTTGGTTTTACAGTGGTCTCGTTGTGTCTTAAAGAGTCCTTGGCTATGCCGACTCGGGGACGCTTCGTATGTCATGTGCACTGCCTTGTACATGATGGTGCTGTACACTCGAGCCCGTGTAGGCCCCACCACGAAAACTTCGGACGAAATCTCTATCATATGTTTGCTCCGGCTTATTCTGCAAGCCAGTCCTTTGTTTTTGTTTTGAGTTGTGGTATTCGAGTTGCTTCAATGTCAAGTGTTGATTCCATACCTTTCCTAAATGGTGTTCTCATATTCCTATGTAAATACTAATCCTTCTTGATCATCGAGTCTGTCTTGTCAATCCTTTTTTTTAACCGGTGTGTCTCTCCTCAAGTGGATCCGTTCACGTCAACATTTGCAAGATCATTTATCACTTCTTCTCAACGGTGTTTGTTTCATCCGTCTCCAAGTTGCCTTTGTTTTTCCCACCCTCCCTCCCTTTTGTTTTTCTTCAAGGACTAAGATTTCTTCTTCAAGTATCCATTTTATTGATGGGAAGTTTCTCCATTCTTTTCTGTCAATGTTCTTATCCGGTGATTCTCATGAAGATTCTAATGGAGCTTCAAGTTCGTCATTCCTCGTTCTTTTCTTCTCCGGTGGATTTAATTCAAGCTTTGGTATTAAGCATACTCCTTTTCTTTTTTTCCAATGCTTTTCTTATGCCGGTGCACCTCTTAATCATCCATCTCTCGCTATTAAATTGTTCCAGAGTGCTCAAGATATCTCGAAGATTCGTGTTTTCACTCTACTTTCGTTCAAGTTCTTTCGAGGATGTTCCCTCATTCAAGCCATTTAACTCAACCGGTGCAGCCTCTCTTTTAAATCGTTCAACGGTGTTTTCTTTTGAGTGGGCCCTAACCCACAGGTCTTTTCCCAGGATCTTACCTGACTCTTCTATTTTCCCAGAGCTATCCTAAATTCTTCTCTAAGTTTGACGTAAGAATGAGTTATCATCAGTTAAATGCTTTTCTCCAAGATCTTTCAAATTCTTTTCATAGTTGGCTCAACCTCTTCGCTTTTGATTCTTCCGGTGTGCCTCAATAATTCTTGGTGGTGTTTCTCGTTGTCATTCTCATCATTTGAAGACCGAAGAAGAGTTTCTCTTTAATCTTGCTCTATTCTCTTCAAGATTCATGGTGCTAGCTTGTTGCCATCCTCTCATAATTGTTTTCGATTGTGAGAATCTTTTTCACCCATCAGGAGATATTCAAGAGTCTTCTCAGTTTGCCATCCGGAGTCCATCAATTCAGGTTTATTCATTCTCAGCCGTCAGTTATCATTCTCCTATCTTGCCGGTGCATCTATCGAATATCCTCTAATCAGTTCTTGATCTCTTTGTTCTCATGTATCTAGTTTGTCTCAAGCACCTTCGTTCATTTGCTAATTCTTACCGGTGATGCACCCCTACTTCGATCATTTTCAATTCTTACGGTGGTTCTTTCAAGATCTCTCTTGTTCATCATATCAATTCATTTGTTGTTCCAATCCTACCGGTGGTTCGTTGAAGACCTTCTCAAGTTTACGCTATATCTCTTTTAATCCTTTCTACGAGAATAAGTAGTATGCCAAATCCGTTGATTGTCGTCAATTTAATTGGTGAAGGATAAGCATAATGTAATTCTTATTCTTGTTTCACCCAAGATATTAATTCTTTATTCCGGAGGCCCTTAAAATTCTCGGTTTCATTTGTTTCATCTTCTCTTTTTTCCCGGAGTTCCAAGCTCTAATTATCACGGAGATCCATCTAAATCATTGCAAGGATTCACCTTGTGTTTTCAATTTCTCTTTCTTTTCATTCCTTTTGTTTACCGGAGTTCTTCATGGAGGTTCTACATGATGGTTCATCAAGGATTTAATTCCCTTCTCAAAGTTTTCATCGAGATTCTTTCCTAAGGAGCTCAAGCTTTCTTCATATGGTAATTCGGAGTGCAATTCTTTCTACCATATTTTGGAGGTGGTATTATGTCATTCTTGATAATTTGAGTTCATGTTCCATGATTCACATGTTGTTAAGAATGAGTTATTTTTAAATCCATCAACCTCGTTGTTGGAGTTATCTTGTGTCATATTTCACCTAAAAGCCTTCCATTGGGAATGTTGCTATTTGTGGTGCTTGCCAATGATCCAAGTTATCTCTTTATCATCTTGGTGGAAGAAGTTTTCATCTCTTCGTTGATCTCAAGCAAGCAATTGTTTCCGTTAGTGGCCGGTTGTCACCTCATAATTTTGAGATGTTTTCCATAAGCCCACTACAAGCTTGTGCTTTTCGTTGTTGATTTTCCAACAACTCCGTTCAATTCTTCTTTGCAAGGATGCTTTCCAAACTCATTTGTGGCAGAAGTTGGCATTTTCTTCTCCATTCTGTTATTCCAATGA
>NC_057797.1:486093025-486094254 GCF_018294505.1 Triticum aestivum
CGGCAGCAGCAGCTGCTGCTGCACACTCTCGCCGACGCCGCGAACCATCTAAGCTCGCGCCCCCTCGTCGGCCTCCTCGAGCACCGGCCGCGCCGCGCGCCCAACCTTCCTCCCACGCCGTCTCTCCTGCTCTGCTCCTGCCTCGCCGGTCGCCTCTGCCTCGACCCCGCGCCCGGCCTTCCGCGACCACGCCTCTCCGTCACCGCTCCGTGCACCCCGGCCATCCTCCTGCGCCAAGTCCCGCCTGCCGGAGTCCCTGCGTCGCCCGCCGTCGTCCTTCGCCGTCGCGTCGGGCTCCTGGACCTCCGCTGCGAGCCCCATCGCCGCCTGTTCTGGCCGTCCCTGCATCGGACCCCGACGAGCTGGCTGCCCCGTTGGTCTTGCTGCCTTTGTCGTGGCCAGGTCAAGTCAGACACCCGGAGACCATCGTTGATTTTCGCCAAGTACCGGGACGTCAGGACCCGTCAAGTTCATCTTCGAACCGTCTACGACTACGCGGACTCGCCAAGTACCACTCCGAACCATGTACGACGACCGTCACCGAAGACCCGTGTAACGTGAACGCGAACGTCTACTTCCACTACCGCCGCCGCCGTGTACCACTACTTCCCACTACGGCATGAGTACAACTACTTCCACTACGACCCGCGAGTACCACTACTTCCCTCGACGAGATCGAACCACTCCGAAATGCACGCTTCAAAGGTATAACCCCGAGAAGACCTTCCGAGAACGAATGCATGTGTTGAATGAGATGAACCGTATGTTTGCACCGTGCCTGTTTGTCCTTGCATGTTCCTCTATTACCATGCCATCGTCCCGTGGGAACCCGGTATCCGGGATCACCCCACCATCCTTGCATGTCACGCTCTCGTCACTTTTCCTTTTGCACCGGTATCTCCATGAGCTATCGGGACCGGAATGTTGCCGTGGCACCATTTTTGTTTCGCCGCCGTGGCACCCTTTTTGTTCTGCCATGGTGACCAAATGCTTCATAACATGCTCATGTCAACATTTTCATAAAATTGCATAAAACTTGTATATGTCATCCGCATCATGATAACAACATTTAAAATGTTTAAACTTGTTGTTGCATTAAATTGCTAAATGCATATGGGGATTTACCGGATTTGTTATTTTTATATCCGGCCCCATTTAAATTGTTTAGATGGTATAGTTTATATTATGCTTCACCTCTTGCCATGTTTAACAACAGTTAATATTGTTGG